>NW_027615551.1:0-10000 GCF_965212315.1 Lampetra planeri | reverse complement strand
CACACAGACACACACACAGACACACACACAGACACACACACAGAGACACACATACACACACAGACACACACAGACACACACACACAGACACACACACACACAGACACACACACACACAGACACATACACACAGACACATACACACAGACACACACACAGACACACACACACAGACACACACACACACAGACACACACACAGACACACACAGGCACACACACAGACACACACAGACACACACACAGACACACACACAGAGACACACACAGAGACACACACATACACACACACAGACACACACACACAGACACACACAGACACACACAGAGACACACACATACACACACAGAGACACACAGACACAGACACAGACACACACAGAGACACACACATACACACACACAGACACACACACAGACGATGCTGTAATGATAACGAGCAAACCGGCGCGTCGGTTGGATGTCAGCATCCGTCCGTCCAGCCAGCAAAACTTAAACAAATACACGTGTTGATCGTAATCTTGCAAGCCCTCTGTCGATCCACCGCGTCTGACCATACTTCACCAGGCTGGTCAGTGGCTGGTTAATGAAGTGTTTGGGTTGGTCGAGGAGATGCTCGGGCGCTGGCTCAGGTAGATGTCACTCGCAACTGACGTTAGCCGGGAATCGAACTCAGCCCGCCGGGTTGGTGCACGACTGATGAACTGCACGGTCCCCGTCTTTATTCGTGGTGCATATCCGCTTCTTACACAACACGCATGCTTTTTTTTACTGAGCGACAGTATACGGATTTTTTTTTCTTCCAGAAGCGACCTAGCCACAAATGATAGCTCGTCAGCCAAGTGGCTTCTCGTGGTCATCGTGTGAGAATTTATAGCGGCAGTCAAACACTCTGAACGCGTGGTGACGTTGACTCTAAATGTGGAGGGAAAAGCCGGAGGACCCTGAGAAAAATCCACGCGACCACGGTGAGAGAGAGACACGTAAACTCCGAATATACAGCAGCAGGCGTCAGGGTCGGGATCGAACCCACGACCTCCTGTAGACAAGGCAAGGTAGTTAACATCTCATAGCCACCGTGATGTGAGAGAGACAGTACACTATACACTACACTACTATACACTACACTATACACTACTATACACTACACTACTATACACTACACTATACACTACACTACTATACACTACACTACTATACACTACACTACTATATACTACACTACTATACACTACACTATACACTACACTACTATACACTACACTACTATACACACTACACAACTATACACACTACACAATACACTACACTACACAACTATACACTACACTATACACTACACACTAGTGCTGTACTAGTAACAAATTGGCCACGTTCTGTTTACGTGACAACCCTTACTAGTTGGCTGTGTCGGGTGGTGGCGGGTTTTACCGACACATTTATATATTGACGCGATCGAACCCACAACAAAAAACTCTATTACAGAATTAACTATTTCAACAAATAAAAAAAACACCATGTAAATCAGCCCCCAGACTCTAATAATTAAATATCGTCCCACTGTGTGCGAACCGCATGTCGCTTGCGAAGACGCCAGTGATGGACGGGTTAAATGACCCGCGACTGATTTGCTTTTGAAAAAAATTGAAGAATAACAACAACAATCATTATCATCATTACTCATCTTCTAAGATAATGACACTAATTCAAAGCTTGAGATCTGCAGTGATGATTATTATTGCACTCTAATAAAGGGGGGGAGGGGGTGTGTGTGTGTGAATGTTGAAGAGAGTGTGTGTGTGTATGTTGTAGAGAGTGTGTATATGTTGTAGAGAGTGTGTGTGTGTATGTTGAACAAAGAGTGTGTGTGTATGTTGAACAGAGAGTGTGAGTGTGTGTAGTTGAACAGAGAGAGTGAGTGTGTGTATGTTGAAGAGTGTGTGTGTGTATGTTGAACAGAGAGAGTGAGTGTGTGTATGTTGAATAGAGAGTGAGTGTGTGTATGTTGAACAGAGAGTGTGTGTGTGTGTGTATGTTGAAGAGAGTGAGTGTGTGTGTGAATGTTGAACAGAGAGTGTGTGTGTGTATGTTGAACAGAGAGAGTGTGTGTGTATGTTGAACAGAGTGTGTGTGTATGTTGAACAGAGAGTGTGTGTGTATGTTGAAGAGAGAGTGAGTGTGTGTATGTTGAACAGAGAGTGTGTGTGTATGTTGAACAGAGAGAGTGTGTGTGTGTATGTTGAACAAAGAATGTGTGTGTATGTTGAACAGAGAGTGTGTGTGTATGTTGAACAGAGAGTGTGTGTGTGTATGTTGAACAGAGAGAGTGAGTGTGTGTATGTTGAAGAGAGAGTGTGAGTGTGTATGTTGAACGGAGAGTGTGAGTGTGTATGTTGAACAGAGAGTGTGTGTGTGTATGTTGAACAGAGAGTGTGTGTGTATGTTGAAGAGAGTGTGTGTGTGTATGTTGAAGAAAGAGTGGGTGTGTATGTATGTTGAACAGAGAGAGTGTGTGTGTGTATGTTGAACAGAGAGTGTGTGTGTATGTTGAACAGAGAGTGTGTGTGTGTGTATGTTGAAGAGAGTGTGTGTGTGTGTGTGTTGAAGAGAGATTGGGTGTGTGTGTATGTTGAACAGAGTGTGTGTGTGTATGTTGAAGAGAGTGTGTGTGTGTGGTATGTTGAACAGAGAGTGTGAGTGTGTATGTTGAACAGAGAGTGTGTGTGTGTGTATGTTGAAGAGAGAATGTGTGTGTGTGTATGTTGAAGAGAGTGTGTGTGTGTATGTTGAACAGAGAGTGTGTGTGTGTATGTTGAACAGAGTGTGTGTGTGTGTATGTTGAAGAGAGTGTTTTGTGTGTGTATGTTGAAGAGAGAGTGTGTGTGTATGTTGAACAGAGAGTGTGAGTGTGTGTATGTTGAACAGAGAGTGTGTGTATGTATGTTGAACAGAGAGTGTGTGCATGTATGTTGAACAGAGAGTGTGTGTGTGCATATTGAACAGAGAGAGTGAGTGTGTGTATGTTGAACAGAGAGTGTGTGTGTGTGTGTATGTTGAACAGAGTGTGTGTGTGTGTATGTTGAAGAGAGAGTGTGTGTGTGTGTATGTTGAACAGAATGTGTGTGTGTGTGTATGTTGAAGAGAGTTTGTGTGTGTATGTTGAAGAGAGAGTGGGTGTGTGTGTATGTTGAACAGAGAGAGTGTGTGTGTGTATGTTGAACAGAGAGTGTGAGTGTGTATGTTGAACAGAGAGTGTGAGTGTGTATGTTGAACAGAGAGTGTGTGTGTATGTTGAACAGAGAGTGTGTGTGTATGTTGAAGAGAGTGTGTGTGTGTATGTTGAACAGAGAGAGTGAGTGTGTGTATGTTGAAGAGAGAGTGTGTGTGTGTATGTTGAAGAGAGAGTGGGTGTGTGTGTGAATGTTGAACTGAGAGAGTGTGTGTGTGTATGTTGAACAGAGAGTGTGAGTGTGTATGTTGAACAGAGAGTGTGGGTGTGTGTATTTTGAAGAGAGAGTGTGTGTGTGTATGTTGAACAGAGAGTGTGTGTGGTGTGTGTTGAACAGAGAGTGTGGGTGTGTGTATGTTGAAAAGAGAGTGTGTGTATGTTGAAGAGAGAGTGTGTGTGTGTATGTTGAAGAGAGAGAGTGTGTGTGTATATTGAACAGAGAGTGTGTGTGTGTATGTTGAAGAGAGAGTGTGTGTGTGTGTAGTTGAAGAGAGTGTGTGTGTATGTTGAACAGAGAGTGTGTGTGTGTGTATGTTGAAGAGAGAGTGGGTGTGTGTGTATGTTGAAGAGAGAGTGTGTGTGTGTGTATGTTGAACAGAGAGTGTGTGTGTATGTGTTGAACAGAGAGTGTGTGTGTGTGGTATGTTGAACAGAGAGTGTGTGTGTGTGTGTATGTTGAAGAGAGAGTGTGTGTATGTTGAACAGAGAGAGTGTGTGTGTGTATGTTGAAGAGAGAGTGTGTGTGTGTATGTTGAAGAGAGAGTGTGTGTGTGTATGTTGAACAGAGAGTGTGTGTGTATGTTGAACAGAGAGTGTGTGTGTGTATGTTGAACAGAGAGTGTGTGTGTGTGTGTGTATGTTGAAGAGAGAGTGAGTGTGTGTATGTTGAAGAGAGTGTGTGTGTGTATGTTGAACAGAGAGTGTGTGTGTGTGTATGTTGAACAGAGAGTGTGTGTGTGTGTTTGTTGAACAGAGAGAGTGAGTGTGTGTATGTTGAACAGAGAGAGTGTGTGTGTGTATGTTGAAGAGAGAGTGTGTGTGTGTGTATGTTGAAGAGAGAGTGTATGTGTGTATGTTGAACAGAGAGTGAGTGTGTGTATGTTGAACAGAGTGTGTGTGTATGTTGAAGAGAGAGTGTGTGTGTGTATGTTGAAGAGAGAGTGTGTGTGTTGAACAGAGAGTGGTGTGTGTATGTTGAACAGAGTGTGTGTGTGTATGTTGAAGAGAGAGTGTGTGTGTGTATGTTGAAGAGTGTGTGTGTGTGTATGTTGAACAGAGAGTGTGTGTGTGTATGTTGAAGAGAGTGTGTGTGTGTATGTTGAAGAGAAAGTGCGTGTGTGTATGTTGAAACAGAGAGTGTGTGTGTGTGTATGTTGAACAGAGAGTGTGTGTGTATGTTGAACAGAGAGTGTGTGTGTGTATGTTGAACAGAGTGTGTGTGTGTGTATGTTGAAGAGAGAGTGGTGTGTGTGTATGTTGAAGAGAAAGTGCGTGTGTGTATGTTGAAGAGAGAGTGTGTGTGTGTATGTTGAACAGAGAGTGTGTGTGTGTATGTTGAACAGAGTGTGTGTGTGTATGTTGAAGAGAGAGTGTGTGTGTGTATGTTGAAGAGTGTGTGTGTGTGTATGTTGAACAGAGAGTGTGTGTGTGTGTATGTTGAAGAGAGAGAGTGAGTGTGTGTTTGTTGAAGAGAAAGTGCGTGTGTGTATGTTGAAGAGTGTGTGTGTGTGTGTATGTTGAACAGAGAGAGTGAGTGTGTGTATGTTGAAGAGTGTGTTTGTGTGTGTATGTTGAACAGAGAGTGGGTGTGTGTATGTTGAAGAGAGTGTTGTGTGTATGTTGAAGAGAAAGTGCGTGTGTGTATGTTGAACAGAGAGTGTGTGTGTGTGTATGTTGAACAGAGAGTGTGTGTGTATGTTGAACAGAGAGTGTGTATGTATGTTGAAGAGAGTGTGTGTGTGTATGTTGAACAGAGAGAGTGAGTGTATGTATGTTGAACAGAGAGTGTGAGTGTGTGTATGTTGAACAGAGAGTGTGTGTGTGTATGTTGAACAGAGAGTGTGTGTGTGTGTATGTTGAAGAGAGTGTGTGTGTGTATGTTGAAGAAAGAGTGGGTGTGTATGTATGTTGAACAGAGAGAGTGTGTGTGTGTATGTTGAACAGAGAGTGTGTGCGTGTATGTTGAACAGAGAGTGTGTGTGTGTGTATGTTGAACAGAGAGAGTGAGTGTGTATGTTGAACAGAGAGTGTGTGCGTGTATGTTGAACAGAGAGTGTGTGTGTATGTTGAAGAGAGTGTGTGTGTGTATGTTGAAGAGAGAGTGGGTGTGTGTGTATGTTGAACAGAGAGAGTGTGTGTGTATGTTGAACAGAGAGTGTGTGTGTGTATGTTGAACAGAGAGTATGTGTGTGTATGTTGAAGAGAGTGTGTGTGTGTATGTTGAAGAGAGAGTGGGTGTGTGTATGTTGAACAGAGTGTGTGTGTGTGTGTATGTTGAAGAGAGTGTGTGTGTGTGTATGTTGAACAGAGAGTGTGAGTGTGTATGTTGAACAGAGAGAGTGTGTGTGTGTATGTTGAAGAGAGAGTGTGTGTGTGTATGTTGAACAGAGAGAGTGAGTGTGTGTATGTTGAAGAGAGTGTGTGTATGTTGAAGAGAGAGTGTGTGTGTGTATGTTGAAGAGAGAGTGTGTGTGTGTGTGTTTGTGTATGTTGAACAGAGTGTGTGTATGTTGAGGAGAAAGTGTGTGTGTGTGTGTATGTTGAACAGAGAGTGTGTTGTGTGTATGTTGAACAGAGAGAGTGAGTGTGTGTATGTTGAAGAGAGTGTGTGTGTGTATGTTGAAGAGAGTGTGTGTGTGTATGTTGAAGAGAGAGTGTGTGTGTGTATGTTGAACAGAGAGTGTGTGTGTGTATGTTGAAGAGAGAGAGTGTGTGTGTGTACGTTGAAGAAAGAGTGTGTGTATGTATGTTGAACAGAGTGTGTGTGTGTATGTTGAACGGAGAGTGTGAGTGTGTATGTTGAACAGAGAGTGTGGTGTGTGTGTTGAACAGAGAGTGTGTGTGTATGTTGAAGAGAGTGTGTGTGTATGTTGAACAGAGAGTGGGTGTGTGTGTATGTTTGAAAAGAGAGAGTGAGTGTGCGTGTGTTGAAGAGAGAGTGTGTCACTATAATGGGGATCTTTGTCTTTGTGTCCACTACGAACCCGGCGACCGGAGTTCGATTCCCGCTCACGGCCAACACCGGTGACGATTATCTGAATCGGTCCTGGGCCTCTCCTAGGTCGACTCAGCCTCAAATGAATACCTGGCGCGGTGTGTAAACATCGCCACCGGGGAGACAAAGGCGGCGGGCGTGGTGATGGCCACCCGTGCCGGCCTTCATAGGTGCTCGCTAACAGCACTTGCCCCTACAGTCTCTAGAAGGCCTATCCGGGGATATTTGTCTTCGTGTGTGCGTGGGACGCAGCATCCAGCCCCATCATCATCATCAGCAGCAGCTTCATCATCAATATCAGCTTAATCACCATCACCATCATCAGCATCATCAGCTTAACCACCATCGTTATCAACAGTAGCATCAGCTTCACCATCATCAACAGTAGCATCAGCTTCACCACCATCAGGCTTCACCATCATCATCAGCAGCATCAGCTTCACCATCATCAGCCTCGCCGTCACCATCGTGAGCAGCAGCAGCAGCCCCGACGCGGGACACGTGCGGCGCACATGGGCGTTCTGCTGTCCCTTTGTTGTGGCAGTTCAACAACGCGAGGATTCTCAGAGGCCCCCCACCCCTCCCTCCTAGCCCCCACCCCACCCCTCCCCCCCCCAGCACCCCCACCCCTCCCCCCTAGCCCCCTAGCCCCCCCACCCCTCCCTCTTAGCCCCCACCCCACCCCTCCCTCCTAGCCCCCACCCCTCCCTCCTAGCCCCCACCCACCCCTCCCCCCCAGCACACCACCCCTCCCCCCTAGCCCCCCCTCAGCCACCGCCCGCATATTTTGTCACTGGTGGATTCTCGGAGGCCCCCACCCCTCCACCCTAGCCTCCCCCCCCTCCACCCTAGCCCCCCCACCCCTCCACCCTAGCCCCCCCACCCCTCCACCCTAGCCCCCCCCACCCCTCCACCCTAGCCCCCCCACCCCTCCACCCTAGGCCCCCCCCACCCTTTCACCCTAGCCCCCCCCCCACCGCTCCACCCTAGCCCCCCGCCCCTCCCCCCCTTAAAGGAAGAAAAAAACGAAGGAAAAAGGCAGAACATTTTAGGAAAAATGAAGAAAAAGGGAGAGAGAAAAGGAAGAAAAAATTAAGAAAAAAGGACGAAAAAATGAAGTCAAATAGAAGAAGAAAAAAAATAAATAAAAAATAATCATTATAGAGAATAAAGGGAAAGACGAAAAAAAAGGAAAGAAATTGAAGGAAAATTGAAGGAAAAAAAAGAAAAAAGGAAGAAATGAAACCCCCCCCCCACCCACCCACTGCGTTTGCGGGTGGAGTTTTTGTGTGTAAATTGTACACAAACACACTTATATATTTTTTAAATCCTTTATATTAAGTTCGCTTGCTTGCTTACAACCGTGCAAATCTTTCGGTCGTTTTTTAACCCACTTCCGTGATCCAATCGAGCTGACATTTTGCACACAGACTCGTTGTGCGCGACAATTAATGTTCGTGGAATTTTTTTCCAAAATTTTACACTTCTTAGGACAAAAATATTATATTTAATTACCAATTGCTTAATGGTGCAATGCAATCATCTGACCCATAGGTGGCAGCCATCTCAAGCCAGAGGACGAGAGGACTCTAGCCGCCACGCATATAAAGGATTTATAGTGAAAAACTTTTTTTTACGGGTTATACTTGTTTAAATTGAATTTCTATCAGTCCCCACGGTACACAGTGCAGTCTCCAACTAGTATTGACCCACTCTGTCTCTTCACGTGCTTACGAAAGAAGGGCCATTGCCCGAAACGTCGCCTACAATACATATGCGTGTGTGTGTGTGTTCTTACATTTTTTTGAAGGCCACGGTGTTGCAATTGACGAATGTGTTGAAAGTTTTTGTTGATTTCTGGTCAAGCGTTGCTTTGTGTGCTGCATCGCTAAGTAATGCGTGGAAAATAATAAATAGTGGGTGTTACACTTTTTCTGCCAATAACACAGGAGAGGTGTCAAGATGTCCAAAGACCAAACAGGTGCCCTTTGCAAAGGAGTCAAGAACTGCATTGACCACACACGCTACTTCAGAATCAGAATCAGAAAGGGTTTTTTTATTCTTAGGTTTTTTCGGTAAAGTCACGTAGGTAAAACATAAAAATTAATTTTAAAACCTAAGAAAATGAATCCTTGCAGTCACGAAAGCTTCAAATCTAGAAAGAAAGGGTTTTATTCGCCATGAAAGTTTGCACAGACAAGGAATTTACTATGGCACGAAGGTGCATACATTAAACATGTAGGAATCTTAAAACTTAAATAAGTGGTATACAGTCTAACTATTCTAAAGTTACAAAGTCTAACTAATACTAAGGGGCTAAAGTATGTAAAATTGTGAATACGTGTACAATATAAAATGTAAACTAGCCGTAATATACAATCTTAAAATGCAAAAATACAAATAGGGTAACATGTTGTGAAGATGGCAATGTGTAATTTTGTACATAAAATGTTAAAGTTAGTGTAAAAGTACTTATGGTGAACATGCGTTTAACTCGGTCATGCAACATCCCCCCCCCCCCAATATTCAAATATGCTCAAAATGTCCCCCCCAATATATTGCTATAAACAATATATATATTTTTTAATGTCTATGCTATGTAAATAAAAACAACAATTTGCTAAAACTTTGGCCACAATATCTTGACTTGTCTTCACATAAATCAACGCATAGATTTCTGTTTATATGATTGTGGTGATGGTTGGACTTTATCAATCCCTAATCTCTGCCATTACATACAATGAAGCAAGAAATGGTAAAACAAATGTAAAACAGAGCAATGGAATACAATTCACTATTATACATTAGTGTAAAAAAATAAATAAAAAGTCCATCCCATGTGTTAGGGAATTTTTTTAATATTTTAGGCAGGAAATGGCAGGAAATTCGTTTTAAAATTTTGAAATTTTTTTCTGGATTGGGACCCCCCAGACACCCTGGAAGATGTTGTCGTCCCCAATGTTGACTCCATGGCTACAGCCTTGCTGTCATGTCTGTTGTACTCACCGTGTCGGGAAATACAACTCAGATGGACGGCTTCAGACTTGTTAGCGCAGTGCGTGAATCATTGCGCCACAGTTCGTAGCACGCCCATATATTTATTTCATGCTATGCTCGATAATTTCAGAGAGAAAAAAGTTTTGCCGGCTGGCTGGCTGCCTGGCGCGGCGGTGACGTCACCGCGCACACCTGCGCGATGACGTCACCCGCATGCCGCTGCGTTGAGCCCGGGTTCGTTGCGTGGCACCGACGTCATCACGTCCCCCCCCCCCCGCCCCCTCCATACGGGCCGCGTGTGCCCGTTCATCAATAATCACAATTGACATCTTGATTTGAAGCTTTCGTGACTGCAGGAATCCATACTGCTGGGTTCTTTCGGTAAAGTCCACGTAGAGTAGAAAAATAAATAAATCACGACGTTTCAAGCACCTGATGACGGACGCTTGTGTTGCGCCCGAAACGTCGTTGATTCATTTCATTTTGTACGCCACGCGACTTTTCCCGAAAGAACCAAAGAATACGATCGACATCTTTTTAATCTTCCCTTATTATTTGGTT
>NW_027615550.1:0-39881 GCF_965212315.1 Lampetra planeri | reverse complement strand
GTTTTCTCTCTAAAATATGTAATTTCCAAATGAATTATGACATATTCGCCATCTGTACTTTCTCACTTCTGTAAGCTGCTTTGTAATGATGTAATCTTATTTCCCGTCTTCAAACTGTGTTTGGTGCACAATGGATTCAAGACAAACAAATAGACCAATGGGAGACTTAGAACTCTGGCATGAGGCATCATTTGCAGGCCGATCAGGAGGAGATTCAGGTGAGTCCCTCTTTCTTACCTCACGTCACATACAGTAGATTATTTTTCCAGTGTCATCTTTAACATTTTTACATTAAGGGACACGCATCAATTCACCAAAAATGCGAAAAATAAACCAGTGCTGTTCACATCATTTATGATTGATAGACTCCACTTAATCTACACTTAATCATCACAAAAAATATATTATAAAAAATATCTAAATATCTTTGTATGCATATACACACACACACACACACACACACACACACACACACACACATATTATTGTATGTATATCGCACCTAGCAGTTTAACAGTGCAGAACTCACACTGTGTACCTTACATCATATCACCCTTTGCTGTCTCCTTCACCTGTGTTGAGTATCAACATCATTATTCCATTATTCATATATCATACCATATCATTATTAATTGTTTTTGCTTTCATTGTTGGTTTGCTATGTAAGTTGGTTGTTGCTGTGACAGTTATGAGGGACTGTTCCTGAGGCAAAGTAAAGGTACAGGCTATTAAGTCAAAGATACAAGTGAATGGCTGTTGAATCTAAAGGGAAGAGATGAAAGCAAAGTGCTGTAGGTTGGGGAACAAGTTGTGTTGTAGATAAGTGGTGTAGTCAGTCTCTCTTGATTGATCTACTCTGACCTAGAAAACCTCATATATCCCTCAAACCCATCTGTTGTCACTATCTAATGTGCTGCAGTGTCAGAGTGGTTTCTTCTGTCCCTCAGATGCAGATGTAAGTCTTACAGACATGGACACTTACAGACACATATAGGTGAAATTCTACAGTAACCATGATTTGTTACATTTTGCTTTTGATCAGGGAAGGTGAAGTGGATAAGGGACAAATGCTAAATACTATGCAGACATCCAGGTTGCCATGGTAATGAGCTGTCAAACACAAGCTACTGTAAAACACCCTGCTTTGTCATTTGTTTTACTTTGAAGTTGACCACAGTTTACAGAAACGAACATAATAAAATGTGAACTGCTCACTGAGATTAATAAAGTATCTATCTCTCTTACACTGCCAACATCATCAGTGCTTTTAGTGTCCGGAACAGCGACTGAGTGATTTGTGACAATGCACATTGAATCACAATTAGACTTGTTTCACTCAGACAACAAGACACTGGTGGTTCCTGATGGAACGCCTGTGTCCGAAATCCTTAACTCATTTATAGCTCACGCTATCTGGGGACTTCTATATACAGAGCTGGACACTGCTCGCGGACCTTTTATTCGTTTTTTTTTAATGATGAACATAATTGTGTTTGCTGAATCAAAGCTACCCAGATTAATGCTGCAAGAAACACTATGTTTGTAAAGAGTAAATTGTGTTACATAACCATCATCCTCAACTTTACTGTAATGCAGCAGTTAAATGTTTGTTTCCACCTGCTGTGTTTCTGGTTATCAGGTTATAAGGTCTTTGATAAAGTCATATGGGTCATTTAGCACAGCACAAACTACACAAAGCAGTGACAAAAATGATCTACGGCATTAGAAGTTCAAGGCCCATAAAATGATTTCATGGGCAACAAGTGGTGTGTGTGTATATGTTTTTCAGTTCATTAGGTTGCATCTGTGCCATGCGGTTCAGTAAAAATAATCAATTTAGATTCTTGGACAGTCTATCAAACTCTGTTGCTACTTCAGCAGATCATATTATCAGACTTTATGTATGGATGACTTGAGCTTGTCAGTGTGAACAACAAGCGTAAAGACCCTGGTGTCTGTTAATAGTACAATAACAATGCTGCGTTTTATCACTATTGACTATTAAAATTCTACATACTAAAATAATCATAACAAACACATCAGTACATGAACAGTACACAGTCAGGCAAAGGTTGCGACCATGTGGATCTGTGTATGCTGCTTTTACAGCAGAGTTCTCCTCCATTTTTAATTCTCTACATTTCCCAGTAGAGTATCTCCTCCTCCATAAGGTTGAAAAGATCAGATGGGCCTCTGCCATGCCTCCTTTTAGCATAAATTTACTTGTGTTTTACATTGGAGCAGAATATGACTGTATTTTCTTCAGAGTGGCTGGACACAGTACTACCATCCCACGTTTGAAAACAGCTTGGGATTATTACACATACCAAACCAAAAACAACTTGACACTATAATATCCATATTTGCAGAACACGATACAGAAGCAATCCTGAATTGGCAGAACTGAAAATCTGCCTCAATATTCTGCTGAATGACCAGCACCAGTATTATGTAGCATCTTTCTTCAAGCTCCAAACAAGCATTTTTTTCACCTCTGTCCTATTTCATTAAACCATACTCCTACACATGAAGGGTGATTAAAAGCATTGTGACTAGACCTTGGTCGCTCACTGTCCCTCCAAACCTTCCACGTTCTGACTGTTACATTTCCACCCACCTCACCAGAACAACACATGCTGTTATTTTGTCTTCCTCAGTTTGTGCTGCCCACTTTAATCCATTATCCCAAAATGTCCATCCACCTTGCTGAGCAATCTCCTGAACCAACACCACCACAAACGCCACTCTCTACCAACCACGCCCCTGAGGTTGTCACTGATCCAACCATTTTCTCCTCCCACTTCTTCCCTCTCATGCTTTCACCTGTGGTCAAGTCTACATTCCGCTCCCACCCCTCTTCAGGCGCCATCCTCCTGCCCATCAGCACTTTTTGGTGGCCGTGGTGGTGAGTGCCTCCCACAAGTGGGGAAGGCTGACCTTGGTGGTGAGGCTTGGTCGACACTTTGATTAATGCCCTTACAACACAACGACAAAATACATCTACCTGCCTGATAAATATATATGTTCTCACACAGGAACATACACAATAATAGACAAAATCCAAACCCCCATCTTCACTCCTCCAGTACATACAATTATTCCCTCCCACACTTCACAATGTTGCTGCAAAAGGAGTAAAAAAATATTCTCTCTATAAATAATCAAACATGCCATACCGGGCTAATCTAAAAGGTGTACACGCTGCCTTCCATTCAATAAGGCTGCACTTACTTTGCCTGAGGAAGAAGAAGTGCCTTTGTGTCTTTGGTTCTGAAGTTGAAAATTCCTCAAAGACAAATGCTCTAAGAGGAAAAAGCTGTGCTGCCATTAGCTACCACAAACCACCTCCTGCAGCACAAAGCAAAACAAAGCGTTCAAGCAATGAATCACCACAGATATATGTTTCAGGTGCCATAAACAAGAAGCCCAACACCAGTTGGGAATAGTTATAGAAAGTGTCAGAAATACAAATATTTACCTTTGGGTATATCCATCCTCCAGAAAGTGATATTTGTTCAAAGTCTTCATACAGTGGCAGGTACACTGTTTTTATTTAACTGATTTTTAGTCCCTGTGCCAATATCTCAGCAGGGAAACAAAACACCTATTTGCTGTTCCCATTTCCTCCAGTGCTTTGTGTTTCTGAGCCATTTCTCGTGCCCCGGATGTACGTTACACTGCATTTCTTTCAATACAGTCTATTCTATTTACTTTTCAGACATGTTAAGAATGGTTGATTTGACCCATCCACAATAAATTATTTAGAACAGTTAACGGTAAATGGATAAAAGGTTCACTGAACAGTCAACTTAACAACAAAGTCACATAGTGCACAGGGACATAAAGAACCAACTGTTAGAGTGAGGATATTGGACTTTTTTTGGGGTAGTGCTCCTGCTAAATCCTGCTATTTTCATTGCTGTCCTGATAAGATAATATCAGTCGCTATTGTCCCACAGTGGGGGTACTTATGGCATCACAGCAGCAAGTCAGCATATGCAATGAACGAAAAATGCAATAAAAACAGACAAATAACATCTTATATGACCTATTCATGTTCAGTGATAATGCATTACATGCAATAATTGTGTCTGTATATTTAGTGGGATTAGGCTGTTCAATGTTGTGGGGCTTTCATGGGCGCGTTCTTTTAATAGTCCAGAATTATTGTTGTCGTGATTCTAAACAGTTATTGCCTATCCCAGATTCCTGGTGTGGTGCTGGCCTAGTGTGACATCTGGCTCAGGAAGCAAAAAGTGGGACAAAACTGAAGAAGTGACACTATGCTACAATATAGTCAGTGTGCAGCTTGCCTCAGTGTAACACCCCTAGGTGAAAATGTCCCAATGTGTCAACATTTTGTGTTGCTAACCATTACTTTCCATCACTGCCTTAACACTTTTGTGCATGGCGTTCAGTGGAGCTTGACAGATATCCTTGAAGTATTGAGACATGATTGGCTAGTCTATCACCTTTACCCTCAGCGTCTTCGAGGTGTTTGGGGTTGTTATCATTTCTGGAATACTGCCATGAGGCCCCTGTTTCCGAAGTGAGGGGAACGTGCTCTGCTTCATTATGTCACATTACATGTTGGCATTCATGGTTCCCTCGATGAACTGTAGGTGCCCAGTGCCGGCAGTACTAAGTACATGCAGCCTAAGATCATGACACATGCTTGACTGTAGATAAGACACACTAGTCTTTGTACACATCACCTGTCTGCAGCTACACACGTGTGACATCATCTGAACCAAATATGTTTTTCTTGGTCTCATCAGACCACAGGACATGGTTTCAGTAATCCATGTCCTTGTTTGCAGGCTTTACCGTGCATTGTCTTTAGAAGGAGCTTGCAACGCTGGCAGCACTCAAACATCTATTTTCCAAAGAAAAAACACTGGATAATGACACTGAGCAAAACTTCTTTGGCTGACCATGGCAAGGCTGGTTCTGAGTGGAACCTGTCCTGACAAGTCTATGGTCTTGGTCACATGCTGCAGGTCAGTTCTCAGGCCATCTTCTTATAGCCAATACACTATAGAGCAACAATTCTGGTTTTTCAGATCCTGAGAGAGTTATTTGCCATCGGGTGTCATTCCAGTGACCAGTATGAGAGCGATAACACAAATTTAACACACCTGCTCCCATTCACACCTGAGACCTTGGGCATGTTAATTAGGTGAGCACTCACCTTGAGCAACTGTAACTGAGCACTGAGCACAAGAGGAGGAATCACTGCTCGATCTGCTCTAACTGAGTGCTGAGCGATTGCTATTCTGTGTCAATAGCAACCCCAATCAAGAAGAACACTTCAATTACCTTGTACGTTAAATGAGAAATTGTTCCAATGGCGATGTGAAAAGCAGCAGTAGTGGCTGTAACTTAATGTTTTGTTGGAGGAGGCAGCGGCTCACCATAGACGTCACAATAGAGTGTGGCTCAAACTGATCATAGCTGAAAGAAGTGAGAAAAATGTATTTGCATTCTGTTCTGAGCGAAACTGAGCAGCTCACTTACTTAAGCAGCTCACTTACTTAACGTGCCCCTTGTGACTAATGAGTCACATGACAGCGGGGAGGAAAATAGCACATTTCTCATTGGACATTTCACTTTTGTTGCCAGTGGTTTAGACATTAATGTCTGTGTGGAGTTATTTTGAGGGGCCAGCAAAATTGCATATACAAGTTGCATATGGACTTTACATTGTATCAAAGTGTCATTTTTTTAGTGTTGTCCCACGACAAGATATAATAACACATTTTCAGAAATATGAGTGGTGTAATCACTTTTGTGAGATACTAATGTGAATGGATCAGAGGCACCTGCCACTGCTGTGTGTGTTCTGGCAGGAACTGATTTTGAGGGATTTTTTTTTGTTTTTTTCCTCTCCCTTTAACGCAGTCAATTTGAGTGCCACTTGAAACTATGAAAACAAATTTGGCAATGAATGATAACCTAGAAATTTCAGTTT
Organism: Lampetra planeri; assembly: GCF_965212315.1. NCBI lineage: Eukaryota > Metazoa > Chordata > Hyperoartia > Petromyzontiformes > Petromyzontidae > Lampetra > Lampetra planeri. The sequence continues at coordinate 33,910 of NW_027615550.1, read as the reverse complement.
TACCCTTGAATCAGTACTAGGTCAGAGCTCTCTGCGGTGAAAATGGAAATACCATCTCTGTCATGTGCCAATCGAGCTGCTTGGCAAATATTATGCTTATATCTTGCTCACAAACATCGGTTGGGGACGTCTTTAAAAATTATATGATCATTATCAGGAATGAAAAAAAGTAAATGAAAAGATGACAGGCATCTACAAACTTAAAAACCGTCATCTCATTGTTGGCCAATAGGTTCATCATCCATTTCCTCACTGCACCTGTCTCAACTCATCAACCGTGACTGTAGAATGCAGATATTGTTAGATTTGAGTCACAAAAGTCATATCATATTTTATATATTGTTACAAATAAGTTGGGATCACAAGGGTTTATCCAATGGGGCAAACAGTCATACATCTTTTACTGTCATTTGGAATTACAGTATATACACAAAGGAAATTGCCATTAAATAGTGAGTGTGAGAGTGTCTTTGTGTGCCGTGCCGTGATAATGATACGGTCATTACCATAAAATCACAATATTTTGTTGATACAATAGTCAACATATTAAGAAACTAAGAACAATATAGGCTTGACCCATTTAATTTGTGGTCCCAGTTTGATATCATATGCCCTCAGTGTGTGGCGAGTATTCACAGTAATCAGATCCCTAAGGATGTTTCAAACAGTGTCAAACAGGAACTGTGAAACTTGCAGTAAAGTGTCTGCAAACAGGTCAGTTATCGAGTTTGTTTGACCCATTCACCATTAGCTTCCATGACACTGAATTTATCTATCCTACTTCGATGAAACTAGAAAGCATCGTTACTTTGTGCTACAGTAGGTAACACTCATGTAAGTAGCTAGAGACAAAGCAGAGGACCCCTTGACCATATGAAAGGAATCGTCATGTTCATTCTCTTATGTCTTTGTGATGCATATTTGCTGTTTTAATATGGCTGTGATTCATTCTGGGCTCGTGCTACAGCACAGCTTGTTCTACATCGTGAGAGGCCCCACTGCACCAGAGAAATGACGATTTTGATCCCTTTGTTGATGTGTCTAAGTGATGACATGCAACGCTTGTTCCTGTTGTCACTTTTGAGATGAAAAATAAGCACCTCTCTGCCTGATGAGCGATGTGTTGACAATCTATGAGCTCAAGTCGCAACGGTGAGAAGAATTTGGTTGTTTGTTTAGTGAAGAACATTGTTGTATGAAGTGGCTACACAGCATTATACAACATGACAATATACGTACCATGTGCTGCACATTTATAATATATGAGTGTTATCCACTATTGCCACCCTCATGCTCTGTTAAACGTAAACATCCATTCACTCATTCACCTGTGGAACTGTGTATTCCTCTCGGATCTGATGTAATTACAGGTGTTTTTTTGTTTCCCACACACTTTGTATCTCCAGAGGTGATAGCGAGTCACTGTAGCACGAGAATCTAATTCCAACTCACTCAACTTGTCTCAGATCTTCACCCGCCTCACTGGAGGAAACTCCAGAGAGCGCCCTGTGGAGAAAACTAATTTCAGCCACTTGTATTCACAATCTCATTTTAATGTGCAGCAGCGGGTAGTGTTGTTTGTGTTATCAGTGACTTATTATAGTTCAGTACACTGTGATGGGGACAACAATGAGATAAAATTACACTGTGATTAATAAGCGATTACATGTATAGATTGTTTTCTGTGACTCTCTTCCTCCTGCACATTTGCTGGTTCTACAGTTACATTAATCTAAAATCCAACTTCATACAATATAAAATGATGATGTTTTACACAGACTAGTACAACTTTACGCACCTTTCATAGCGGTTTACAATGCAAATGACTATAATTATGACTAGGTATAAAAGGTCAATCACTTCTATGTGTTTTTTTGTTCAAATTTTATAATGAAGGCAAAACTCTGAATCCCTTTCCACTTTCTAGATTTTTGGATTTAGGCATCAGCATATGAAAATACAATCAGTCTTGGTTCCGTCTGTCAACAACTGACTGACTTTTTTCTATTAAGGAGAATTTTAAATGACACACTCTGGATGTGGTGCGCATTCAAATCAAAGCCAAGGCTGCAACAGACAACTTACTGTTGGAGGGACTCTGTGGAGCACAATCTGATGTTTTTTTAATCTGGTAATTGGACCTGCTCCAATACTCAGCTATTAGAGAAAAAAATATATAATATATATAAAAATATATATATATATATGTATATAGATAATAATAGTTTGCCCTCTATGCTTGATGCCTGGTTGCCTGGTTGCCTGGTTGCCTGGTTGCCTGGTTGCCTGGCAGCGGTACAACAGCAGTTCCCTGCTGTTAATCAGCTGTTGGCTCAGCTGTTTTTAACCAAGGTAACAGTAAAAATTGTTACTCCCATATGTCAAGACTGGTTTGTCTGACAAACTTCGCACATAGAATTGTTAAGAATGTGGTGTAGGAAAGTGTAATGTTTGGACTTTATGTGGAACTGAATCGATTCATACACACAACACGTTTAATTAATAATGTATAATAACCAGGGCAGCTCCTCTCTGATCTGTGGTGCCAAGTGGGCTGAAGACTCCTAACGAACTACAGACAGCGAACATGTGAAACAAAAAAAGCAAGTCAGCAAATGTATCTGCGGAGTGCACTTTTTGACATTTTGACGCCAATCAGCCCTGTTGTGTACGTGTATGCATCTGCATGTGTGACTCACGTAACTTCACTTGATGATGGAAACATGTTAGCTGTGTATACTTTGAAAATGTACCTGGTTATAATCACAAATTCCCCTGTTTCGAAAGTAATAATAGTGTAACAATTTTAATGACTTTATCAGAGTAATGTAACTAATTACATTTGATTTGTTTTCAGAATGTTGAATGGGTTTGAACTTCCAGCAGCATCAACACTCAATACTACTACTCACTACCAAAATCCCTGAGTACATCAATTCACATCATTGTCATTCATTCACATACTAAATCAGGACAAAAAGTATAAAATTAATAATAATAATTTTAAACCTTTTTTTTTGGAAATTGTGCAGATGTAACTAAAATTGTAACTTCCATAAGTAAGCTATGGAAGTTGTAATTTCCATAAGTAAGTGTAATTCAGTTACACATCTGTCTCTTTTAAAATAACATTTGTTATTGCATTACATTTGTGTTGATTTTGTAATTAAATTACATAACACTGTTACATGTAACTAATTTCTCCCAACTCTGCATGTTACCAACTGGCACCTTTTAGTCTTAAATAATAAAGGGTCTGATTTGCTGAGCTCTATTTAATTTTTTATCATTCACTAAGTCTGTAGTTTTTAGGCACGAGAAAAGAGCATGTTGAAGGGGAGTAGGAAGCTGAGCTCTAGGAACATCAGGAAATTCTCAGCCATGTCTTGCAGTGCCAGACGTTTGCTGCAGTGTATCTACGAAAAGCAGCTTAAGAGTTAATTTGCTGGCACAGATTTGCAGAAGAGCAGGCCTCAACAAGCTCCTTCAGACTGGAGCATGAAAACCATTACTTGAATCCCTGACATTAATAGGATGAATAAATGCTTTTGTTCTCTGCTTAATGTTGATGAATTCACCCAAGTGGCAACAGAAACAAGTAAATATTCACCTCAGCTGTTCAACGAGAGGGTGTGACTCACTGTGAGTATTTTCTTCCATCTTTTTGTATCTCATATGTCACATGATAACCAGTAACCCAGTCTGGTCTTTACTACTGCGAAAGGTTTATTTTAAGATGATTCACCCTCGCCACACACAAGGTTGTCATGTTGAATTTTGCTTTGTGGTAACTCGGAGTAATCTTTGTGATCTCTGACATGCAATGTGAGAGAAGAGGTGGGCTCAGGGGGATAACAGCCTACACAGGAACTTCTCTATGAAGGAATACAAAAAACAAAACAGAAAACAAAAAATAAAACAACAACAACAACACGGCAGGATTACAACAAAAAATTAATAAAAATAAAACAAAACATCAAATCAGTCTGTTGCGGATGTATTCAAAGGACAAACTACATCTCCATTATGTAGCCAACCTTGACTCCTCCCATAAACACTGAAGCTACATCTGGCTGCAACAGTATCAGCTATTTATGTACATAAAAAAAGACACAGAAAGATGTTTTCTACCATTTCTGATCTGTTCTACTGTCTGTCCTGTGTGGGTGAGAGTGTTGTTCTGTATGTGTTTAAAGCAGTTTACATTAATCACAGCTTTAGTGCTTCGTAGATACATTGCAACTCTTCTTTTACCGTTGCTTTTCGATTTGTCTTTCAGGGACAGCGACTGCCAGAGTGCACAAATTTTCCTTGTTCTGATGTTTTTGGCAGTAACCAAACAGCTTCAGTTGTACAAGCGGGCCCCCTGCAGAGAGGCTGAGACTCATTTTGCATGTAGCCGGGGGGAAACCAATTACAAATAGCAATCAGAGGCTGATGGGAAATATACATAAACTGCATGTAAGTAAGTGCATTAAAATGCATCAGGGTTTTATCCAGGCATGAGCTACATGAAAAGACGAGCTAATCATGAGCTTTAAGTCTGAAAGTGTTCAACAATAAAACAATTATGCAGGCAGTAATATACATAAAGATTAAACATTTTAAATTAGACTGTGTCACACAGTTGAATTAACTGACAAACAGTCCAATTCTCGTGTGTTTTGTAGTGTTTACAGCGAAATAATATTACACATTGTGGAATCTACCCCCGAAACACTTCAGGTAGAGGTGCCAAAGTGACAATTTTCCGCCTGTCTCTTGAGATGGCTTCTTCATCTTCTCCACAGCACCAGTCTCATGCTCAGATCTGACCAGTTCAGACTAAAGTGAATTTCAAAACCTTCAGAAACATCCTCAGCTGCGGAACTTTCCTTTTTTTTTCTGTGTGTGTGTTCTGTGGTGCAACTGTTGCCTCAGAAAAACTGAGTGAACGAACATGAATCTGAGCAGCTGGTTGCAAACTACAACCCTGACTGCAGGGGTTTTTCATACACTGTACAGCTCTGCTCGGGATGTTGGGACTTGGGGGGCGGTCTAGCTTCTGGGCACATTAAAGACACACGAGAAGCCAACCATTACAATGTTCTACAGAATTGAACTGGAAAATCTTGCATTGCATGTGCTCTTTAATAAAACCAAGGCTTTGTATGAAGTAAATAAATAGGTTTGCATTAGCTTTGCATTTTAACCCTTCAAGCTCCATTGACGCACCTACATGTTTCTATTTATATCTTCATAATATTTTGGCTGAGGAATGCTGCTCAGATATCGCCAGATGCAGGAGACTCTTTGGTCTACGGAGACTACGGAGAGTGTAATTTCTTGATATCCTCCGTGGTTTCATAACCGGAGTGAGATGACCAAAAAATAAAGGGTGAACAATCTTGAGTTCAAGGCACCGATCCCTCACTGTATCTGATCGGTAATTTTTCTTTTCTTTTCTGAAACTAGTGTACATTCTAGAACCCATTTGTTAGCACGAGTAAGGGTTTGTTTTCACAAGAGATTCGAACATGTTCCAAAATCGGATTCAAAAGTCAAATCAATTTTAGGTCAATTTGAGTTTTTTTCATTTTTCATAAATCCATTGACAAATCATTAGCATATACTTTTTTTTAATAGTATAATTGCTGTGATAAAAAACTATATACACATTAAACATGTCACACACGAATGCTATCAGAGTCAAATTTCCGCACATGTACCACATCTATTTGGCCTTTTCTCCTCACAGAACAGTTGGCAGAGAACTGAAGTCTCACCTTGGTTTTGGCAAAAATAATCTTGTTCATTTTTAATGTCATTGTAATTTGCAAACTACTAATTAACCCCCCCCCCCCCCTCCCCACACACACACACACACACATGCACACAGACACACACACACACACACAGACACACACACACACATACACACACACACACACACACACACACACACACACACACACACACACACACACACACACAGTGGCTGGGAAACAGGGTTGGTGAATAATTATCTTCTTAAAGCGCAGTGATACAAGGTACTCCCTCTGACTGGGAGTCATTACACATCATTAGAAAGGCGTGGCAACTCAGCACACACGAGACAGGAGTGCACAACACAGATACAATACATGTACACACACACACTTTAAGACACACAAGTATACTGTCCCATTCTTTTAATAACACACACAGCAATCAATGAAGAAGTCAAATCTCTTTGTAAACAGACTTTGTTAGTCAGTGATTTGACCATGTGTGTGAAGCCTATATTCTATATCTCATTGGTGATGACCCGACTTCCGTAACATTTCCGTAATTTCATGATTAAAGCTTGACTGTGTAAAAAAGTTCGGTTCGGTTCTAACAGCTTGACAGGTTGATTTATGAAAACGTCCGAATGGAGCCTGAGGAGGATTGTGGTCCATCTTTTGAAGCAATAATTACCATTACAGCAGCATAGAGCTACAAGCTGCCAGCGGAAGATAGAAAGACGCTACCAGGTTGGTGGACTCCCGTTTAATTGGAACAGTAGAAGCGGTGACTCGCCACATCATACTTTCAAAAAGGAATGTGTCCAACTCTCCTGTGCTAACTCTCCCTTTCTGTATTTCTCATCTGCTCTCTTAAGTGTATTCACACCCTGTGTTTCATCTGTAAGCGCTTTGTGCATATTATAGAACCACACTGAAGTGGAGATTAAATCCAACGCAGCCGTCTAACGGGAATAAATCCACAATCTCTATTTCATGTCACACAGAACAGCATCTTTCAATTATTTTTACTCCATCAGAGTAAAATGTTGAAAAGAGGTGTAACAGCAATGAAATAATAAGCGACACAAATAAAAAAAAAATCAATGACATTCATAAAGGTTCTGCACTGAAAAATTTGTAAAATGTGGTTAGGGTGAAATGTTTCTCAATCTCTTCATTAAAAATACTTTCATACAGATTTGTTACTAAGCACTGTTGTTTCTGTGAACATTGTTAAATATTCAGATTGCTGTGTGTATTTCAAAGGTGTTTTACTGATTTATTAATGCCATATTCAGATCGCCCAGGGATGGTGGGAGAGCTATATTACTGTCAGAAAATGTAGTGTAGAGTTGCCTTGTGTGCTTTCACGTTAAACTCATTATCTTGTCTAATTCTCTGCCTCCATTATTCCCTCATCCCTTTAAGCAGCCTAATTAAAAGAGCGTTCATTTTTTCATAATCCTTATTTATTTATTTTTGCCTTTTTACATGAAACAGTTTCACCCGGCATCACAAGTAATTTACTGATTTTTTTTCTCCCCCATTATTTAAATGAAGACAGTCCAAATGCAGCAAAGTCGCAGAGTTCGTAAAATCGGGAGTATTTGCTCTTGGCTCACTGTCAGATGACCTGATTTTACACTGCAAGTGTAACGCTTTTCAACGAAGAGTGCAGCAGCGAATGTGTCCAATGCAAACAGTTAATCCGCTCCACTTAATGCTATTTAGATTATGTTACTGCTGAAACTCTTTCAGAAACCAATATTCATAAATAAATGCAAACAAACATAAAATCAATGTAATTATGACTTCTCATGTACTGATGATTACAAATCAGACTTTATGACTGACGATCTCCAGACAGCTTAGTGTTAATTGGCCCATCATGGTCTGATTTCTCCCTGGCCTTGGTTTTATTTGGTTTATATGAGTGTGTCTGTAATAACAGTGAAAGCTGCACCATGGGGGGATTATCAGACCACGCTACAGCTACGGACATTATCGCTCAAGTACATGCATCACATTCTTCCCGGCTCAGTTCTCTGAATGGCTGCTGGGGAGCACACCAAGAGAGCTGCCTTTATGCGAGAGGCACTTGTGTGTACGTGGCCAGTGCGTTTTTTTCTAGACGTGCATGTGATCAAACCACATCTGCTTTTGTGTCTCACTATCTGTGCGTTCGTATGTGTGAATCCTCAAATGTGTCTGCGAGTGTTTGTGTGTGCTCAGAGTACTTGTGTGCAGTGTTTGAGGGGTGTGTGTGCATGCATGTAGAATGACATTTAGCGAAATGTGGCAGCGGGAGAGGAAACATCTGACTCATAATTGAAGTGCCATAAAAGAAATATGATCATGAATCTGTATTAGGTTTGTTCTACCAGCAGCCGAAGCGGGAAGCAGCACAGCCTGGACTCCGAAGTTTGCTCCCTCACCCCCTCTGAAGGCTGATTACAAGGCTCAGAATGATACTCCACAAAAGTGACAGAGGAAAACATGGCAAATTCAAGAGGAGCAATCCTAATGACAAATCGATCGGCCATAGCACTTGATCTCATCGCCATCAAAAAGACCTCAGGATGAATGTGTTTCAGTGTCTGTGAATCAGCCGCTGCAGTCATCACAACATCCTGAAGCATAAAGCAGCACTTTTTCCTCTGTCACACTATTGCTCTTCACATGCGAAGCCCTCTGAGCAGGAAGGTGAACCCAACCTCTCTTATGGTAATACAGTAATCTTTCTCATCCTCCACAGAGAAACAGCCTGACTAGCAAGTATCTCTCATGAAGTCAAAGCAGATAACAAACGTTTGTCTTTTTATTTGGACACATTATTACTGGAATTGTCGGTTACTGTCACTGCACAGACGTCTCACAGTCACACAGCGAAGGTCCCTGGTTCAATTCCTGGCCTGGGGTCCTTTTCTGTGAGAGTTTGCATGCTCAACCCGTGTCTGTGTGAGTTCTCTCCAGGTCCCTCTGGCTTCCTCCCACCTCCAAAGGCATGCCTGGTTAATTGGTTAGTATAAATTAGTAAATTTGTATAAAATAGGTGAATGTGAGTGTGGATGGTTTTCTGTGGTGTACCCCACTGTTCGAAAAGACGCAAAAAGGTGGGGGATGCAGAGTTACGGTCCAAAGCTTTCAAACACCCTTCCTGCAGTTCTCAGGGGAAGCAGCTCTTAAAATATTTTTAAGAGAAAGCTTAAAAACTACTTTTCTACACTAGCTTTCTTTGTTTCAGCCTTGTTTTAATGTTTTCTTAATCACTTTTGTTGTAAAGCCCTTTGAGTCTTATGTTTGTCTGAATGGTGCTTATATTATCATTCTCATTTAACAAACAATAACTCATTACATTTACATATATATTTAGCACTAATGACTGATCGAGAAGCTGATGCTGAAAAGAGCTGCACCCAAGTGTAATGGGCTCTGTCTTTGTCGACGAATGTTTGTGTTTCAATGTAGTGTTTGTGTCATTGTACTGTGAGTCACTATGCCTAAACGCGGCCTCCTTGACGGAGGTAAATGAAGGCCATAACTCCAGGCTTTTCCTTTTAGTAAAAGCGTGGCCATTTTTTTTCCAAAATGGGAGCTGTACAATCAACAAACGCAAAAAAACAACAACACTGAAATTTCATTTCACAGTCAAAGCGTTTTCTTGTCATTACACAACCACTCTAAATGTAAAAAATGTGTGACGAGGGAAATCAGCTGTGTCACAGGGATGGATAAAATAGGTAGAAAGCTTGCTAACAAACTCCATTTTGTGTTGCTGCAGCTGTTTCCATGGAGCTGGCTCTCCTTCTCTTTTTCTCACTCGCTTCTTTCTCTGCTCTCTACTCCTCCCCGCGCACACACCACTCACTCACACACACACACACACACCACACACACACACACACACACACACCACACACCACACGTGTCTGAAAGAGGATTCGGCTGTGTGAGTCAATTTGCAACCAACTGCAACTAGGAATAAGAGCCCCACGTTCTCACTCACGGACCCTTCTCAGCGTCACTCTCGTTCTGTTTCTTCAACTTCATTACAATAATTTTAAAATCTATTCTTAAAACCCCAGTCACAGCACAAACTTACATTGAGCACACCCAATTATTTTAATAAACAAGCACCTTATTAAAAAGAGACACGGGAACCACACTGTGTGTTTCCAGTGATGCTTTCCTCCCTGGGCTTTTCAGTGTATTTTACAGTCGTAGTAGTTTATTTTAAGTGTACGTGGCAATCAGCAGTGCTCATTATACCCATCTGCCCGACTGAAATGCTCCAGAAAAACGTCCTTGAAGGAGGAAGTGTAGGGTGTAAAAAAAAGAAATGGACGCTTACCGAGGAAGGCCGACACGGTAGTTGAGAGTGATAACGATGACATTTCCGTAGCTAGCCAAGACGCTCCCATCGATCATGTTGCCCGTCCCCTCCATGTAGGATCCTCCGTGGATGTAGACCATCACCGGCTTGGCCCCAGTGTCTCGTATGTCTGTAAGAGCGTCCATCATTAACACATTCACCCACTCAGCTCAGATACAAATACAGCACTGGTGGCCACAAACAGACAAGCTGACAGTCACCTCTCAGATACCAGCTGTAAGGATGGTCGGACTAGTTTGGCTCCATGAGAGACAAATTAACGTCCACTCATTATGGTAATTGGCCATCTTATGACACTTCTCTCGTATAAACCAAACTGTTATGGTTGATTTTTAGGTTTTCATGTCCTAATACGGACAAGCAGGAGGCCATTACGGAGAATAGAGAGAGCTACTCTGACCACATCTACTAAGGCTAATTTATCCTGACAATGATCAGAAAACACTGCATCAAATTACACAATGCTACTGTGCTCTTCTGTCTCACCTATCTGTCTATTTCTGTATTTGCACAGTGTTGCAGACCTATAAATTTGTGCTTCGTTTTTAGCAGCTTGTTTATTTTCTTTCTCAAACCAGGACTGGACAGCCAGCTGGAGCAGCACTCCAGCCAGATAAAGAACATCCAGAGGTACAGAGAAGAAAAAAGGCTCTGTTTGAGGAATACACTGAATAACTGACTGGCTAGCTGGAGCTGAGAGACAAGACAAGAAACTCTCTCTCATTTTCACGCCTGCTCCCCCCGCTTTCCGTGTAGCTTCTCGCCTTCCCCTCCCTCACTTTGTATCGCTTTCACTCACAGACTCTCCCCTGTCCCTGCCTATTTCTCTTCTGCCTTCCTCCCATCTCTGTCCAACTCACTGCCTCCTTTTTCCTAAGCTCTGACAGTGGTGAGAATGAGAATGGTTGGGAGGGCAGAGAGTCAGGAAGACTGAAAAATGAAAACTGGAAGGAGGGGATCAAAGTGAAAAAAGATAGAGGAATAAATGAAAACAAAAGTAAAATAGATATAAAACAAAGGAAGGAAGAATGGGGCTCAGATTTAAATGGGTGTTCTTATATTCTGGTTGCCAAAGTGACTGAAAGACAAAATTTAAAATCCTGAAGAAAAGCTAAATCGCTGATCACATCCTCTAAAATCCGAGCTGCATCCATCTGCTGCTTCCACTTGTTATTTCCCCCACTACATTAGCATTCTCAGCGGTGAGGACGTCTAATAAAATTAATTTCGTAGAGACACGGTTTTCCGGAAACACCTACAGCAGAACCTTGATTCACCGTGTCATTATTCCCTTGGTTACCCGTGGCCCTGTTACATTCACAGTAAAAGCAAAGCAATAACTTGCAATAACTGTATTGCTGCCTTATTTATAGCTTTCTTTATCTTGCTGGTATCTGAGAAGGCCACAGTGAGATGTGATTGATAGCTGACACTTCTCTACATACACACTTATCTTAGACAAGAGGAGGAGGGAATACATGGGGTGAGGAAGCATGGGAGGTCAGAGTCAGAGATGGGGAATGGGCAAGGGGGAGGTCGGTGGGGGAGCAAAACAGCAAAACAATATCCTCCACGAGCTACTCAAACAAATGAGCCACAGACACACAAAGAATGGCATAGAGAGGGGCAGAAGTAAGAAAAAAAGAGATTAGTCATGTCAGTGTTATCAGTCACCTCTTTTGTTGATTTTGTTCACATCATGTCTCCATGACAACCATTAAACTTCTTTGGGAGTGTGATACAAGACATTGGTGCTGATAGTTTTAAGCTATTAACTGACTCAATCTGATGTGGGAGGAGTCACACAGATGTGGTAGATTGTACTGACTTGGTGTCAGACACATATATAAATGTGACAGATCCCAATCAGACAAGTATTACAGTAAAATCATTTCAAGTTACATCCACATCTGGGCATCAGCACAAAATAAATCAAAGGTTATGATGTGACTAGTTCTTCATAAACCATGATCAGTGTTGTCATTGGCTGCAGGCAACATAAGTCAGAGAACAGATGACTGAGTGGCTTCCTGCTGATTCATTAAGTTCACCAAGGCAAACACATGAATGTCATAATTCACCCCTCCATAATAACAACAACACCCAGATCCATCATAGGGTCCAAAATGTAGCACATACAGTAGCTCTGTGCTAGAAAGAAAAAAACAAAACAAAGACGTTTCATTAATGTACATTTCAGCAGAGTTGCACATTGTCCATGCAAAGATACAAATCAAAAAGAAATGAACAGAGAGAAATAAATAAAGTCATGTTGTAGAAATGAACAAAAAACAATTGTGCATGACAGAAATGTAGATGACAGCTGGTGTGCGACAAAGAAACTTCATTTGAATAATACATTTCCTTATATGCTTCTCACATGTCATGGCACAGTGTACAGTCACACATACACACACACGCACACTCCCCACTCCTACAGGAATGCATGAGAGACTCAAGTCAGAAAGTAAATACATGGGACATTGTCAGTAAAGTATTCAAAATGTGTGTGTGTGATTTGCTGCACAATTAAAAAAAAAAAGGAGTTGTAGAGGCATCTGTCCACAAATTCAGCACAGATCATGATTTTTAACAGGACATAACATTTCATGGGTGCATCCTGGTGGCACAGGACTGATTGGAGTGTCAGCAGAAGACATAACTCTTTCCTGATCCTGTGAGTACTCTGACTACAAGTAAACACCCCCCCACCCCCCATATTCTCCATCTCTATGTACCTCATCCCGCACCGTGTCCTTTGCCTCCCACTCCCACAACAGTTCGTCATACATGTGACATTAAACACCCCAGAACTGGCCTTGACATTGCAGAGTGGAACAGGACAAAGGCAAGTGGAGATAAGTGTCGGTGGCATCCGCTGTGTCAACACTTGTGAAACATGGTGGCTGTCAGCGGCTATCAGGGAGGTCTGAAGAAGGTGGGGAATGGGTGACAATGTCCTGATTTGGCAGGACATGACATGCACCCTACTGTAATGCTCCTGTCAGAAAAAGCTTCACGCTTCAGCCCTGACAAGTCCATTACCAGCCATGTTCACTTCGAACAATCTGCTGTCGCACCTCGAAAAACAGGCAGTGTAACTGCAGCTAATTGTACGTGTGCAATTGCACGTTGTACAAGTCAGTACAATTCTGAATGGCACTGTTTAACATTTGCTTTATGTAGATTCAAATGAACTTGTGCTGTGTGTGACAAGGCTGTGGAAAGTCGGGGGGGGGAGAGGGGCGGTAGTGTGAAAGAACTCAGGTCACAAACAGTGGAAGCTGCTCCATTGTTGCTAGTGATGGAGCTTTTTCTCCTGACATTTTTGAGAGCAACTCAGGAATGTCTTGTGTGCATAAAAATAACTTGGCATTAAGAATATGAAGGAGATGTATGTTTGAGAGTGTGTGCCGCCACTGCCATTCTTGACATCCCCATAGAAGATGTAATGGGAGGAATGACCTTTGCATGAAGGTGACTCTCTGCTCCCTGGTTTGCGGATGTGTGTTTGTGCGTTTAATGTGATGTTGGCAACACCGCAGACGGGGGAGCATGCATATGTAGGAGGACAGAAAGAAAGAAAAGAGAGAGAGAGATACAGAAGCGGTGATATAAAAGGGAAGACATGGTGAGAAGCCTATACTCGCTCGTGTGGATTGAGATGAGAGGAGGAAGCTGTAAAGGTTCTGTCAGCTGGAAGACTCACAGACAGCTGTTTGAAGGAAGACTAAGACCTTTAGGCTTTCAGGGGAGCACAAGTCACAATAGCAGTCATTATGCTAACACACCAATGGGTTGACAGCTCACTGATGAAAAAAAGGACTCAAAGACAACATAAGACAGAGATGTGCTTTGGGATCACAAATGGAAGGAGTCTGGCAAACGCAAATATAAATAAAGAGGAACACGTGCAGAAATTAAGGTTCGGACTCGTTAAAAGCGACATTTTACATTGGAATGACGTGTAAAAGCAACGTCCCAGATAACATATATGGGATTGAATGGGCACAATTCCTCATCCCCGCAACATCAGAGAGAATAGGATAGTGGCAGAATAGAGAGGATGATGTGTGAATTGCCCCTCCAGTCGATCCGCCACTCTCCCAGGCTGTCTGAGATGAGCAGAGCACTTTGCTGGATGGGGATCCAGTCAGGCCTGTGCAATGGAATTAATGGTAATACCCAGGCAGGTGGAGCTCAGTTCTGCTCCTTGGCACAGCGACGGCAGAGAGCGTCTGTGGGGGTGCGGGTATGTGTGTGAGCGCTTCTTCAATGCTTCTTTTAAGATCTTGGATCAGACATTGTTTAAAAGTGTGCACACTTCACTTATTTAATGGGTGTCCGTGTGGCGGGGTGTGCTCAGTCTCTCTGGAGGCATTCCTCTGATTAGAGAGGCTGAATGTGCCAAATGACAGACAGTCACACATGTATTTTTCATCAGCAGGAGAAAGCTGAGGCAGTAATGGTGTAAGACGTACTGAAGGTGGCATGCGGGACGACTGCTTCCCTCTATTTAACACCGGGCACTTTATCCCAGGATCATTTCCAAGATTTCACCAGAGAGCTCCCACACAGCCTCACTTCCTCCGCTCACTTCCTTCCCTCCCTTTCCATGCCCACCTTTATCTACCAACAGCAGGTCGGTGATTCAACGCTTACACTACTTTTTTACAGAACAATAACAGCATCTGTAAAATGGAGTTTTGATTGAATGAAAGGATGTAAATCACAGCTTGGCCCCAACACATGTAGCTCCAAGGAGTGCTGAGCAGAATTTGAATAGACTTGGGGTGTACCAGGGGGCTGACTAGTGCACTGGCAGACGACAGGACGGATGTACAGGCACAGAAGTGCCTCTGCATCCATCAATTTTCTTAGCATACATCATGTATTGTTATTACTGCTATTTTTCTCCCTCAACATGAGAAACTGTTATTGTTCACGGGAATAAAACATATTTGAATTCGATTTTGAGAGAATGTCTGGGCAGGGGGGGTTATAATGTGGAGGAGGACAGCTCAAATACAGGAGGAGGACAGGGAATTAGCCCGGGATAGACAGACTGCCAACTGAGACAGCATAGTAATGCCGGGATGAACAGACTGAGAGATGGAAGGGGTGAGAAACCAGACAAGACAGCAGCTCTCTGGGATGAATGAGAATATTGATGAGAGGTGCATCGGCACAGAGTGAGCAGAGTTCTGCTTGTGTTCTGATTCTGCTTGTCCTTTGACTTGACTACAAATGTTTGATTATCCCCGCTAATGCATGCAGCACATTTACTGTAGACAAGGAGATATTGCTATTACCCACAATAATACTACAACCATTTGCGCAAGTGTGTGAGACAGCTTACAAGGACTGTGTGGTTTGTCCTTCAGTGAATAGTGCCTATTTGAGAAGGTAGCAGTGGATGTGGCGGAACAGAGGGAGAGCCCCTGAACTGCGGTTTCCTATCTCAGTCTGTGGCATTTTGGAAAAAGAAGCCACATTTACCAGAACAATAAACACCTTCCGGATCATGTTTAAGGCTTGATGGTCGATGCTGTAACACAGGCATTAGTCACAGCGCTGTGGCAGAGATTCTGCCGGGACCATATTGTGCGTCTACGGTGATGCTGTGTAAATAGCATTAGTTGCGCTCTGTAAAGAATAGACTTGTCACATTTTCAGTCAGGCTAGTCCTGCACAACAGCTTGGAGACGAAGCAGCAGCGCACGCATGTTAAGACTTGCCTGACAAAGGGATTCGCACTTGTCAGCGATTTCCACAGGACTTAGGGCTACATACAGCATGTGCATGTGTCAATGCTGGAAGGTAGACTAGCATGTACACACGTAGCACATGCCTGGTAAAGCAGCTGGATCAGGCTTTAGTTTGCAACAGCTCGCTGTGGCCTTGTATAAGGAAACAGCTGTGTGTCAAAATGGTGCCATGGCAACGCTGGGATCAAGACCAACATGAGGCTTTGTTTCAAGAGATGGAAGAGGAGCTTCATTAAAAAAACACATCATGGCTCGAGATGCAGGCATCAGCTGGCTTTTAAGTCTGGACAGGACCCACAGCGAAGCCAGTGGTCACTATGTCAATGGCACAATAAGAGATAATATATAATATTAAAAAGGCTGATTATCTCTACATATGACGTCTATCTCATAAAGCTGGTTCACGGCAAATATATATTTAGCTCTTTCTTGTCCAGATTTACATACAATGTGCAGAAACTGAACCAATGAGACTGCAACTCAAGGACTTTCACCTTCAGATCCAGCAGCATGTTTGCATCACCTGACACTGGCAGACAAAGGCATGGGCAAGACAGTATGAAGGGTTTGATTTAAGAGACTTGCACTGTTTCTGTTGCAGCACAAGAATCGTCTATCATTCTAATCTCGTCAGAGATCCAATCTGAGCCAGGAATATCCCAAGATAAATATGGAAAGTGAACAATGTGAGTGCTGAGCAGCAACTTCTCATTTTCTACACCTCTCGCTTCTAATCCTCTCCAGCACCACTCCTGAACCGCCGCTCTTCATCTAAATCTGCTGGCAGACCTGCTGATATCACACTACTGGTTCGCTCTCTTCCTGACGTTTGTTTCCACCAATACAGCTGCTGGCCACGTCTCAAGAGGGGTGTCTCACCTTCGCCTCTGCTTTTTAAAAGCAGTTGTCACCATAAAGCAAATAAAAATGGCTCAACCCGAGCTTAATTAATTAATCTGTAACTAGACTGTCATTTGTCATTGGTTGAATTAAGTGCATATGACCTCACATTCACACAGACATCAGCTCATTCAAACAAAAAAGTATGATTAACATAAGAGGAAAATACCATAATGATACAAAAAAATCATGAATCATGAATTATGAGAAAATATGAAGACTCATGCACCATCTTTGTTCACCATGAAAAATACCTTCGTCTTCATCTCCGTCGTTATCCGATAAATCCTCGCCCTGTTTTTTTGTATGGGCCCCTGTTATTGAAGCAGGGAGAGACATAAAGAGGCAGAGGGAAATTCAAAATACCATGTGTGGCACATGAGACGGAAACATGGTGGCAGATTCCATTGAAATGTCTTTCCAATGCAAAGCCACGGCAGAGTTTGACATCACATATAGTACAATTATTGACATTAGTTTGTAAAGGGCATTTGTTATTATTAGGTCACAGACACAATATAAGAACAGTATACAACCTTTGTACAAACCAAGAGAGGGTAGGTTTAATATTTGGAGCAGAGTCATAGAACACTGGCAAGAACAAAAACAAAACAAAACAAAACAAAATCAGGCTTATCGGGAAAAGCCTCTGAAAAAGTTTGAATCACAACATTATTAGCGCAAAAGACACACAATTACAGGATCTGATTTCCATTTATTTTCATCATGATGATATGACTGTGTTTATGTTGTTTTTGACGCTAGAGCTCTTTTGGGTTGTTACTACTCTCTCCAGAATATGCACCTTGAATCTATTTTTAAGTTGGGCTCCCAGTGAAAGAAGCTGCAGAAAAGTGCACAAAATGCCAAGAAAAGACAATGTGCTCACTAGCTAGCCCAGTAAATAAAACAGAAATTGGCACGGGGACAATTAAAGAGCAGGTTTTAAATAGTGAGCCAAAGCAAGAGCAGCATTCCAGCTCCCCTGGAGGTGGGTGGGTTTGAATAAATCAGGAGTATGCGTGTATCATGTATACTCACTGATGTGTGCAGCTTGTCCTTTTGCCCTAAACAGTAGGTAATGTGCTGTTGTCCTTGTGTTACATGTTAATATGAAAGCCGAGCCCCCTACGGCATCCACACACCATCTAAATTCTTTTTTTAGCACTGCTTAGAATGTTTTTATTGTTTGCAGCCGGGAAATGTTAGCAATGTTGTTCCACCACTTCTATTCTGCCAATATTTTTATGTTTTACAAACACAAAGAGAACATTCATAACTCCAGAATCTATAGGGTTCATTGCTGTATTTTTAACTTGCCTACACCAAATTATATTTTCTTTTTTTTTTTTAAGGACCATGATGCAAGCTATGAGAAACCATGATTCTGTCATGTTGAAGAAGAATTGCAAAAGAGTTGCAGGTGATGTCCTCAGGCCCCAAACTCTCGTCCTTCAAATCCAATATATGGTAAAAGTCCTCCAAGACATTTCTGTGTGAACTACCCGTGCAGCTGGAGTCTGTGCATTCATGACAGAAATACACAGATACATATAACACTCTGACACCGGCTGCAGTTAAATAGCTTCTGTCTGAATGTGTGTCTGAATGCTTCATTCATAGCCAATGAAAGTTGACATTTAATTAATATCTTTCTGAATGCACACCTTTTCCTTTGGCGCAGACATTGTTGCACTGGTTGAATTCATGGTCTGTAAAATGACCTTGGAACTAATATCAACGTGTTATATGTTTAATGCGACTTTATATCTTGGATAGATATGTAAACATGATAATATGACAAGCTTAAACACAAGCATTTGTATTAACACGGAAAGGGACATTTACATCAGCACATGCTGATGTAAATGTGTATATATCAGAAAAATTGACATCATACAGTATAAAAAGCTTTTCAGATGTTTTGTATTATGTTGAGTATTATGGCTGAATACTTATATAGCTCCTAAATATTTTAACATGAATCAGACATATTCAGCTGAAGAGACACAAATGTTTTTAAACTAAGAGAAGTGGGACTCCTGCGGCGTTACAGAGGATTTTACAGCTGTGGAACATGTGAATATCCCCGCGTCACCAGCGCAAACATGACCATCAAACAGCAAGCATGAACATCTGCTATAGGCTGCAATATGTTCAGAATTGCAGCAATTAAAAGAACCCAACCAATGGACCAATACATTCCCACTTTTTTTTCCCCACCCTTTGGGCCCGAGGGAGAAGACTGCCAACGAATGCATTACTCACAAAAGTTCATAAGTGTCTAAAAAATAGGTGCAGGCTCAAAGGGTTGATAAACCTATGCTAGTGTGGGAAACTATCACCAATTATACACTTTTTAATATTTTTTTAGTATGGTTGGGCAGCACTAACTACTACTACTGACAGCATTTACATTACACGAATAATAATGTCTTTCCATTTATATATTTGCTCCAGTGCTCCAATGTCCCACTTATGAACCCTCACGTTCCAGCAGCCGCTGTGTCCCTGACTCTAGGTTATTGAGTAATATTCCTTCAGACATGTCAGGTGTCGACAGGGCACTTCTGTCACTGTGGATCAGGTGGTGTGCGGGCCTGCGTGTGTCAATAGCTGGATCTATAAGAGGACTTGCAAACATGTGGCATAAACAGTGAGTCAGCAGATGAGACCGTTTGCCCTTGAAACTCTGAAAGTGATCTTA
Source organism: Lampetra planeri (assembly GCF_965212315.1). Taxonomy (NCBI): domain Eukaryota; kingdom Metazoa; phylum Chordata; class Hyperoartia; order Petromyzontiformes; family Petromyzontidae; genus Lampetra; species Lampetra planeri. Next base: position 14,395 of record NW_027615550.1, on the reverse strand, counting down.
CAATTAAACTTTAACGATTTGAGGTGTTTCTTTGCATAAATGGTCTCTGAGGCTCAACATTTTGCATCGCTTCTAAACAGGTGGCACCTGGAGCTATTACTCATGTTCCATGACAAGCAAAATGGAAACATGTCGCATTTATCAAATCTGATTTGTTGTAAGTGTGGTGGAATCTATGGAATTAACCATTGAATGAAAGACAAAATTGTGTTCTAGTAGTTGGCAAGCAGGAAGACACACACACACACACACACACACACACACACACACACACACACACACACACACACACACACACACACACACACAGTGCTTTTGCACTCAAGAGACTACTTGACTGAATCCACAATTCACTCAATATATCGTGGAAGGGCTGAATGTTAACGGCCTTTCCTCTGCTTGAAAAAGGCTTGCTGACAATAGAAGAGCCTTGGAGTTAAATATCAGAAAGGTCAGAATGTGGAAAGGGACTTAGTGAAATGTGAAATGTTGCAGCACTGACAATTTAGAGCAGTTATATTCAGTCTCTAATCCTCAGGTGGCCATTTTTCTCGCTTAGGGATCCTGTCTGGTACCTGCGACATTCTCTCTCTCTCTTTCTCTTTTTTCTCTCCCTGTCTGTCTTTCTGTCTATTTCCATCTCACTCAATCTGTCTCCCAGTGTAGAGGTTAAGGAACAGCTTGGGAGCGACACAAGAGAGAATGATCGAGAATGCAGCTAAAAGGTTAAGGAGGCTGTAATCCTGCAGTAGAGGACAGCCAAAACTCACACTGCGCTTCAGCTGCGCTCAAAATAAAAATAAGACAAATAAAACCAAAAGGACAGACATCTGTATAAAAGTAAGACCTCAGTAAGACAACAACTGTACCAGTTATTCCGTGTTCTCATTCAAGAACGACATAGAACTCTGTCTATGAACAATCACAGATTGGGTGTCTTAGTGTTTTAACACTGCATGACAGTCATTGTGGTGATTTCTATCATTTGAAGCCGTTGAAAGACACTGGACCACCAGTGTGTGGCCTCCGAAGCATGAATGTGACTGGTATCATTTTGATATTTAATCACACAATTGCTTTGCAAATTTAATGGGATATGATTTATCAATTTCACTGCTTGTTGGGAAAAGAGCAATGACATTGTGGCAGATGTGCTTCTGTGTGGTAATATCATCACTGTATTCACTGACTGAAGTTTAAGATGTGAGGCTTGTAAATATTGTTGTGAATATTCGCAAAATGCAGCAGATAGGACATTGGCAATAAGTTACATTTTCACGTCATTTCCGATTCTTGACTTGAGACAGTACAGCCCTATCGAAATTTGCACACTTGGTGAGTAAACACATAGTGTGCATAGTGTGCTACAAATAAGTGTACTAACGGAAGGATGAGATTTGAGAGTGTTTCAGTGTTGGTTTCAACACTGAACCTCCAGACTAAAGACAGCAACATGCAGGCTGTAATGAATCCAATACAGTTAAAAAGTTGAAGACTGACCTCTTTGTTTATTTATGAGAAAACTACATGACCTTCATTAACCCTGTCGAATGCACTGCACATCATCACAAATGCATGATGTGCAGCAAAACATGATGCATGTTACTTTGTAAATGTGGGAAAATGGAATTAAATTATTGAAACTCTTTAGGGGGGAAAACAAGGGAACTACAAGCTGCTAAAGAAGGTAATTTTAAGTTTGTGGAGATACTTAAGGCAGTGACTTGTGTTTTTCACAGGCTGTGTTCACCACTCATTTTCAGTTTGGGATAATCACAGAAAAGAACAACAAAATTGAGCCTTGAATTGACAGTGGAAGCTTGGACAGCCGAGTAGCAGGAGGCCTTTGAATAGGAACTTCCTGCTCACAACAAGCTTTGCATCTCAAGTCAATGTGACTGGTTTGTGCCGCTGGCTGGACACAGCCTCCACTCACATGGGTCATCAACTGTCCCAGATAGATGCTCATAGAGGGCTGTGGATGTCGTTTTCTGCCGTATAAACTGCTCAGCTTTCAAACCACATAGGCCAATATTTGTTGTCTTCTTGGAAAGTTTTCACCCTGTCTGCTTGGCGTACAGATTTCCTCGGCAGCACTGAGGGAGTAGCCCCTCCTTTCCCGAGGCAGTTCTGAGTCGGCCAACCAACGGGATTACCATGGTCTGTTCCTGGCAGCCGTGGCCCAGACGAAGCCTGACCAGGATTGGAGCTTTTTCACAGTTTTCACAGTCCTCTAGCATCTGGGGGTCATCTTGTTAGAAGAAAAATGTCCAATTTTTCTGCTGGGGTAGTTAATCTACAGGTTTGGCAACTGATCGGGTTGTTCAGCACTGGCACCTGGCTGTGAAACACTCTACTGCCTATGAGGACTGCACAGGAATGACAGTTGAGCGTCCAGAATCACAATAAAATGTGCAACTGATTCCACTGTGCTTATTTCAAACAGACTCATGATGATGGGTTGAATTTAAGAGATGGGAATGATGATCCCAGAGTGTCGCTTCTAAGCTCAGTTACTCAGAGAGACAAGTGCAATGGACTCTGAGGACAGGTTTTACCAGCCACTCACAGGCAGTAAAGGAGACCTGCTGTAAAAAATAAATAGCTGAACAGTGAGTGCATGTTATCACCAGATCTCCACCCAAATTATATATATTACTATTATTATATATAATATATATAATATAATGATGACAATAATAACAGTAATAATAATAATAATGATCCAAAGCAATTTCCAGATCACCAGTCACGTTTAGCAATCAGTTTCATAATGTAAACCTTTTTCAAACTAAAGATCGGGCTCATCGGGGGTTTATCCTGCGAAATTGACCCCTCAGGAGCCAATCTAGCACTTTCAGTCTGAGGAGTGGTTAGCTGTGTCCCCCACACATCATTACCCTTCTCATCACTCCACTCACTCTGGCTGACTCAGAGAGGGGAGAATGACTGAGTGATATAACCAAGGCTCCAACGTCTCCGTGTGCACACTCTGAGGCTACTTAAAGGAGCGCTGGGCTACGGGGTTCTAATCTTGCACATTCAATCACCTCCAAGTGACCTCCATGACTAACTGCTCAGACATCTTGCATTTACAGTGTTGTACGAGGAGAAGAATTGACAGTTGTTATTCTGCGGATGTTTCAATCAGTGTAATAACATCAGAAAGTCATGATAGGTCTGACAACAGAACAGAAGCATCTTCATTCTTTTAAGGGCTTTGTCTGATGTTTTTCAGGCCACTGCTTGATAGATCCTTCTCCTTTCTTAATGGGAGGCCCTTCAAGCTGTTTTTTTCTTGTTTGTTTGTTTTGCTTAGTAGGATCCAAGTAACATTGCTTCTAGTAGACAGATGGTCTTCATTGTAAAGTGAAAATTAATCTTTTCTGCCGCCCTTTTTAACTTATACTGGAGATTGTGTTCTGCACTGACATATGTTCCCCGCCACACAGAGATCACATGTTAACCTCCTGTCTCGTAAAGCTGAAGAATCGCTCTCAGATCATGTGATGCATTTTACGAGGTTCCAGGGTGACGTTTTTTTTTTTTTTTCTTTTTCTCATCTGATAGTCATCACCATTGCAAAGGTGCTTCATGCTAGGTGAGAGACCCATTTACTCTTCCTGCTACAACTGTTGCCTGGCAACAATCACGTAAGCATTTTATCAAGAGTCAAACACCCTTCTCCTTTCTGAAAATTAATCACTCTTTCCTCCAGAGGAGCCCCACTTATACATATATAGTCTGTAACTCTGGGAGCAAAGGGACTGAATATGCACAGTGTCTATGACTCTGCTGCATTACAGCTTTGACAAAGAAAACATATTCGTTTTTCAACGTCATGGTGTAAACTAGAGCTGTTGAAGTTAAGGGGTTAATAGCACGTTAATGCGAGGTCCATTTCATATTTTTTTTAACCATCGATTAATGTGCGCAAGTTCTGGTATTGTGACTCCCGGCCTGCTGTTTTTTTTGCAAACACAGGAGCGATAGAGCAGCAGTGATAGAGCAGGAGCGTTCGAGTTGTTCAGCCAGACAACAAAACGTGAATGTATGAAGAAAGGGGTTGTTTGAGTGGAACAGAACTGTACTGACTGTCAACGTGAACTAAGTGACCATTGGAGTGAACTGGGTCTAAAACAGGCAACAGCTGATTGGTGGAGCACATGAAGAGTCAACTCTTCATGTGACTATCTTTGGACGGTGAGAGCTACGTTAGTGGCAGCACCTGCATTTTGTTTAATATCATGGAGGACGAGGGTCTGATTTGTTTGTTAGTCTAGTGCTTTACAAAACGTGTGAACAAGCAGAGCCCTGAATGTTACTGTGGAGAACATTCTGGACAGTATTTGATCTAGTTTTAGTTGCAATAATTACATATATTTGCATAAAGCAACATATTTCCCCTTTCTATGTTGATGAGAAAATTAACAAAACAAAAGTGCACATGAAGAATATTATCTTGCAATTACTCATGATTCAAAATGTTGAGTGATTGTATGTCACACACGGGTGTGTGTAGTGGGTGTCACACACGGGTGTGTGTTGTGGGTGTGTCTAGTGGGTGTGTATGGTGACTGTGGGTGTGTCTGAGTGTTTAATTGCAGAATGCACATCACCTTGGAGGCAGCTGGGAATGGATAAAAGGCGGCAGAGGACAACGACTTTCTCTCTCTCTGACTCCGACTGTGCGCCTGGAGAAGAAACCTGTGATCCACCCAGACCGTGTGCCACCCAGACAGTGTTTTGCCTCCTTGTTGTCTGTTTTAGTTTAGTTTGTTTCAGCCCTCCTGGTGACGCGGAGTGGTTTGTCTTTGTTAGTCGTCCTCTGTTTTGAGAGGATTGTTTTTCGTTGGCAAGAAGTTGTTAATCGTCCTGTGTTTTGTAAGGATTGTCCTTTGTTATTTACCTCAGTTTACTCTATTAAATACCTAACTTACTACTGATACCTGCCACACCCTATTTTTCCATTTATCCCTTTTTTGTTTAATGTCAAAAAACATAATTGTTCGTCCTGACTACCCCTAGAGGCCTCCAGGACGTAACATTGTATTAAAGCACAATGCTATTAAAATGTTTAAAGGAGCTGATTCACTGCGTATTACAACTTCCTCGCTGGAAATTCACCAAGTATGTTTTCTTTTCTTTTTTTTATGTCATTTTAATTTATATGTCATACTTCAGCTCACGCTAAGATAAGTTAAGGGACTTTAGGGGGGAAACATGCAATTGGCACAATAGAGACTTTCCTGAAAATTCTAACCTTCATTTATACAGCAACAGAGGAAATTCACATGATTGCCCAAAAAAACAATAAATGAAACTTACGATAAACCATTTTCTCATTACCAAACATGAGGAAGATAATTGAAAAATTCCAAGAGGAAAGGGAATATTAAAGAGATATTTCTATGTATATTCCACAACTGGGACTAATTCAGAAGCAGAAGTGCCTGGAGGGCCAGTCTGTCTCAAACAAAATTGGTTTACCAAAGCCAAATGTGTGAGCGCACAGAGAGGCGCCAGTAACTGCCTTCTGCTTCCGTGGAAATCAACAGCAAAACTGGGGCGAGAAATGCTCACGATCAGTCTTAAGGCTAATCGTTAAGTCTCCGAATGCCTTCAGGCAGGCTGGGAAAATTAGCCCCCTTGTTGCCCAACAGTGAGATTTTAGATGATGCTAAGAAATTGGAGGGCTTCCTCCGTGGCGGCGCGTTTGTACATTTACCACATGGATAGATGAAAGCTGTCATCTCACTAAATGTCCTTCCCACCCCTGTTTGAACAATTGTGAGTTAAAAACATTACAGAGAAGTGGCCTTCCACTTTTTTTTAAGTATAAATTTAATCAGCAATGGAGACTGCAACACTTTCAGGTGCTGTGTTTGATAAATACTTCGAATAAGTGTGCGTCTGGAGAGCTGCAGCCTGAAATATGACATCAAATCTTTGCATATATAATATCTACAGTACTTCTGCATCTGATTTAATCAGCACTTGTATTGAAATTAAAACTAAAAACATGATAAACAGACATTGTAACAACAGTACATGATATTCTGAGGCAAGAAAAAAGTTCCATCATTTATTAACAGAATTAACAGAAAACATGAATTTCCTCTCCTTGATGCACTCACACACATACACGCACACACACACACACACACACACGTTAACAGTGTACCCATGCCACAGCATGCAAACACACACTCATCCCTCGCATTCATATCAAGGTGGATCTATGTCCCACATTCATCTTAATTAGCACTTTGTTTTAGGAGTTGATAGGCGGTGACAATGACAGGCTTTGGCACCACTCTCCTCTCTCTCTTTCACTCTTTCAGTTCTTCTCTTTCATTCCATGTTGGCTTTTTCTTTTTTTTTTTACATACCTCCTTTTCTACACATTTTCTTGTTGGGTTTCCTGGCACATTCCTTGGATATTCTTTTGACTGTAAAATGAATGGAAAACTACAAAATAACAGCGAGCTCTGGAAAATTGCACGTGACATGCAACAACTCAGGCTGAGTCAGAAGACCCCACCCCCACCCCCACCCCGTCACCCTCTGCCCTCCTCCCGCCCTCCCATCCGTCAATAACAAGAACAACAGAGGACCTGCTGAGAAGGTAACTGTTGCTGCAGAAATATTCCAAAATGGTGGAATGAATTTGCTGCATCTTGGGACACAGGAAGCCCATACTCACATGCACTTCTATTTAAGACCCATTACAGCCACACAGGGACTGAACGTCGGTTCTGCAGTGATGTTAGATTTTCAAATTTGTGCAGTCCCAATTCAGTTATGATAAATGAAAGACTCATTAGCACATTTGAACATCAGAGCGTTTTAAGCCCATTTTCTCGTTGTGTGATTCTCCAGTGGTGAAAGAAGGGTTGAAATAAGAGTTAGCATCATCAGAATCCAAATGTTTGTGCTTGTTTGGTTTTCTTTTTGTACAGACATCTCTGGATGAAGCAAGGAGAGTAAAGGGTCTTACATAGGTCAGGCTGATGCCACAGGCCTCTCGTGTACCAGACAGAAGGTTTCACCAACCCTACAGTCGATCATTCACTTATGAGGCAGGCTACTGATCGCTAATACTCCCTGGAAACAGTCAAAACAGTGAGGGCAGGAAAGCACACCAAGTTTCTCCCATCACTTCCTAGTATCATTAGTTGATTTATTTTTTTTGTTGTTTTTAATTCACCCATTTAATTAAGTCATCAAAAGAGGAACCTCTAACAGTGGCATGGAAGGGGGAGAGTTGATGAAAAGACTAAATGAAAGATCAAGTCAAGATGGGAAGTTGAGTTAATGGACACAGACACGGCATGCATCAGACAACAGGTCATGCTCTGCGCAAAAAAATACAGAGGTGACACAGAATAGTAGAGAGGAGACAGGGAGAAGGAGGAGAGGTTTGTTTGGATCCTGTTTACTCCATACACTCACCATCCTCTGTTGGAACATAGATGTTGAGATAAAGACAATCCTCGTGTTGATCCTGTATGTAAGTGGTAACTATATCCAGGTTGTAGGTGAACCATATTGGCATCATGATCTCTGGCACAGCGTTGTGAATGTTTTGGGGGCAGACAGGAGCAAAGTGGGTGGCGTTCTTGATCCCCGACCAGGAAGAAGGAGGCTCGGGGGGCATGAATCGTTTTTCTCCCACAGGGGAGGCGGCATATGGAACCCCCAAATACTGGTCCACCGGCCCGAGAATCTCGCTCGGCAGAGGCACCCTCACCCCTCGGAGTTTCCCATACTGTGTGTTCACAGTGGGGTGGTAGCTCTGACCTCTCACAGCCGCGAAGCACCAACAAAAGCTTAACACCCACAAGTACACGCTGAAGTCTGTGCAACTGTGGGCGCTGTGCCAGTTCTGCAAGCTGAGACGACTTCTCCTTGGAGAAAACCACATGGTCCTTGTGAGCGAGTGGCCAACATACACGAGGGGCGACCCCTCAGCAAACACGCAGGCTTCCTGTGCTTTCACTCAGCGCTGCAGTCCGGCCGCCTGAAGGACAGTCATCAGCTGTGATACTGCAGCCCAGCAGCAAACGGATGAAGGGAAGGTTTTCCAGCTTCTTTCAACGTCAAGGTCTTTCTTCCTGCACGTCTTTCCACTGGTAAGATCTTCTATCCTGTGCTGCAGGAGAGGAAGACAGAAGAATTAATGACGGTTCCCTCCTCCATTTTATTGACTTGTAGAGTCCTTCTTCTGTCATGACATAAAACAGCTCTCAAAAACACGACCACTTCTTAATGCCATCGTCAATCCTCATCATGACAACATGACTTAGATACTGCAATTAACTTTGAGGCATCTTGTCATGATGAGCTTAATAACGCTAATAGGGAAAGTGAAATGTGGAAAGGCATCAGCTGGGTGGACGGGTAATTTTCCTCTGCTTCAAAGACCAAACCACCATTAATCATTAAGGAATATTAATATTTACATGCGCTGCACCACTGTTACAACCCTGGAGCAGCAATCACACACAGTAACATGATCAACTTTTTATGCCCTGCTCACATGTAATGCAGCTTTACCCCCCATCTGCCTTTGGTGTGGATGAGAACAATCTAAATTTTAATTCTGCATCTCCTTTGGTTTCGCTTAAGAGAAATCTTGTGTGCTGCTTCTTCTCTGTTCTTCTTCAAACGAGGATATAGCTTTGGGCAGCCTCGGCGCCTTCAGCAGTGCTGTAAATGCTAATCAGCAGTCCCAGGGTGAAGCAATGGTGCCAGGGACAACACCTTCCCACACTGGCTGATCAATTTTCAATTTCTATGGCTTAGGGTTGCCCTCATCCTTATGCACTGACTGCAGCGTTTGCTTAATAACAATGGAAAAGAAAGCATTTAGGGGGGGAATACTGCATTCCAAAATGACTGTGTAAATGATTTATAATGTTTCAGCTGCCACTGGATGGCTACTAACCAGCGGGAGAAAGCAATTTGGCTATTCCTGGAGGTACCGTTATCACTAAGCAGTTACTCCCATCAGAATCAGCATATCGCGCGCCGCCAGGAATCCACACGTGCTGCTGAACAAAGAGGCCCTCACTTCATATCAAAACACACATTTTGTAAATACAACAGATGAGCCCACCTTAGTGGAGATAAATGGAGCGTGTGCAGTGGACGCCTCTGCTCAGGGACTGAGGCATACGGAGCACCTGCTAAGTGATAATGCAGGGAAAGCTGTCCATATCCAATCAGGGAACTGAGAGGCATGCACTGCTGGGGGACAAGGGCTGGCAAAAATGGCTGGCTTGAAAAGTCACACTGCATCGCAGAAGCAGTAAACCCACAAGACGCACTGGCATTTAAAAAGACTGCAGGATGTTACTTGTAAGAAGAACGAATGGATTCCCACCAATGCAACAAACTGCAGCACTGAGCTATTTCCATTTCATAAGGTTCATGTAAAAATTCTAGTATATACAACTGCATTGCATTCTGCTGTCAGGGTGGTTAATGTACAGCTTTGTATTTTTTTTATATTCATTGTCAAATACTCCAGAGTGTCCTGTAATATTTGGTTCAGCCAATTTTTATCAGTGAGGACTAAATATCAGATATGATATCAGAATTTAGAGACACAGCAGCTTGTCTAATTTCTAATTTCTTCCAGTTGTCTTAACTTTGTATGATGATAAATAGAACTTTATATTGTATTCAGTTCATTGTGGGTCGATATTTTATAGAATCGAGAATTTACAATTTATCGCTGACATATGGTGAAACTGACATAAGGTTCAAGTCTGTCTGCTACTTCAGCACCATGGACAGGGGTGGAATTACATCAAACAATGCAGCTAATATGTCCACTATTAATATATCAGTCATAGTAGGAGCTGCAGATTATCTGACAGATGCAGAGACATCTGTCAAATGAGGGATCAATGGATCAATGAAAGGCAAACAAGACAAACATGAACAAAAATGAACAAACTCAGAGATGGAAAGGGAGGAGGTGCAATTGCAGTTGCAATTTTGGGCATGATCGCAATGACAGCGTTACATCTATGGCTAAGTAATGTCTCACAGTGTTAGACGCAAATCTCTCCCTCAGGTACATGAACAACGTGCTATAACTAGATTGCTGTACATGAGAGCAAGAGGTACAAACGACAAGGACAATGCACAGCAGAGTGCAGTTCAAAACAGACATCATTAGAAAGTAGCAGTCCTGATCCATGGGACTACTTGGGACATGATGACTGAGCTGGGCTGATGTAACACACTGCATTAGTTTATCAGCCAGTATTTACCTAATTTCTGTGAAACTGGCAAATGTTTGCACGTCTGATGCCACTGTAAAAACTCCTTCAACCTAAATCTGAATAAATTTCTTTTATGATTCCCTCAGAGCTCAGTGTGTGAGTGCCCACCTTCTCAAACAAAGACAGGGTTCTGTCTGGCGAAGGTTACACAATAGTATAATTTCCCCCCTTGGATACAGGCACATTTATAATTTTTACTTTCAACCGCAGAAATTTGTGTTTAGATCTGCACAAACAGCGACAAATTGTGAAAACACAAATTCTAGCAGAGATAAAATACATCAGGTCACACTTTTTAATCAGGACATAGCAAGGACATGAGACAGTGTGATCGAGTGTGTGTGTTCAGAGGACACACTGCTCAGAGGACTTCATCAGTCTCCCCTCCAACAGCATCTCAGAGGTCCTCTCCGCTTTGATCTCTACCTGCTGAAGCACTGCCAAGGGAGGACCAGAGAGGGGGAGAGAGAGATTGCTCAAGTTTTCCCTCATCATCCCAGAAATATTGATCGTCTCATCACACTGGCCTTGCAGCCCATAATAAATACACCTGCGGTGATGGAGGTGTGAGAGAGGAAGAAGAGGAAGACGAGGAGGAAGGGGTATTGTACTGACACTAAGGGAGGTTATTAAACATGTAATTTAAGGCGGTACTCCACCCAGTACACACACCATCCTCCGGTAGTGTGATTAATAGGATATGTTGATAAGTGTGTAACAGCAACATATCCCAGCTCTCCCCATACATATACCTGATTTAAATCAACATTAAGACATTGCTCCTTTTTATTTTGGTCCAAGCACACAGCTGTCTGCACCCTTTGTTCTGAGCGATCTCTGTACCGCAGGAAAATTCAAGCACAGAGCCTAATGCACTCCCACGCTTTGACATCCCTGAGAGAGAGGCTGAATGGACTGGATGGTAAAAAATACGGAATCAACAAGAGTTGATGGCGCTTCTGACTCTCCCAGCCCTGCCATTACAGTGTGCAAGGAAAGCATTCACAACGCTGCTTTCGTCCTCTGGAACATCTAACTACAAAATGAAGCGAGCCGTTCTGACCTGAAAGTGTAATCAGTGATTACAAATTCCTCTGGTGTTGGTTCATTATAATCACGGCCGGCTGTGCCATCACAGACATGATAAGGACAGACTATAAGACAGGAACCAGAGGACGGAAATTTATGTAGCCAGAATGTTACCTCAGCTGAACTCATTAAAATGTGAGAGGCAACAGCAAAAATTTAATTCGGTGTCCTTCCATTTGTTCTCCAGAAAGAAGCCGGTTAGCATAAGGGCTCCATTTTATGAGCAGCTTGGTACGATGGCCCTTTTGGCCTCAGTGTGTGTCCACTGAGAGGGAGAATATATCTAGAAATGATCTGCTAACACAGATTTTATTCAAACAGGCACACGCGGATTTGAAAAACAAAAAAACAACAAAATCAATCAGGAGTAAACTCAACCGTTTCTTCTCACTTATGGGATTGACAGATGTCCGTGCACCCAGAAGAATCAAAGGGGACTGCAGTGTTTCAGAACCCACGTTTACAGAATGTCAACCAAACTGCAGCTTCATAAGGCTCTTGCTGGGAACCAGCGCTGCAATAACGACGGGGGTGAAGGCACAGTCCCTCCTTCTCGTCAGACTGCCTGCGCAGTCAGTATTACTTAGGAGATTTGGCATTAAATCAAGGACAAAGACACGGCACATTCTGACTGCTATTAACCACGATGATGCTGGCATATTGTTTTTAAAAAGGGAGGAGACGGTGAGGAGACGGCGTGTGCCTCCACCTTTCCTTCTTCTAGCGTGTGGATATATGCTGCCCTGAGTATCATTATCAGCCAGGCAACCAACGGAACACTGAGAGGTGAGGCTGTCAGGCCAAACAGAGACCAATTCCAGGTGAGTGTGTGCTGAGCTGCACAGCTAATAAATACTGGCTAGTGGGTTAACTGCTGACTGTGCTTCAAACAGCTGTTAGTTCTTTGTGAGCAAAATGATGGAGACAGATTTGATCTAGAGGTCCTAAAACTGCAAACAGATGCAGTGGGTTCAGTTCGACATCTATATTGCTTCTCTCTCTAAGGGAGCACGTGGCACGTGCCTGAGTGTCAAAATTTGACAGTAACACAATATGTGAAACAATATGTGTGTGTGTGTGTGTGGGGGGGGGGAGATCAGGGATATTTATCAGTGCCAACAGACTCAATTAGAAGGAGTGAGGGCGATAAAAATGGACAGGAGAAAAACACCTAAATAAACAAACCACTATTGATTGCAGAGTCCTGTTATGCAGAAAAAAGCCAAAGTAGCTAATCGTTCAAGTCGCCCACAGGGATTCTTAGCTTAGGGAAACCACAGGGGGGAAGCACCGGGCCCGTCTCTAATCTAACCGTATGTAAACACATTAAAGCTTTACACATGGCACACTCATTACCCAGGGTCCTACAGATGCCGTTTGTCGGGTAGAATCTGTCCTCTTGATGAAGTGTACTCTGTGCAAGTATTTATCACCCTGCCAACGCAGCACCAAAGAGCCTTCTAAAGAAAGACCTGACGGCTTCTGCTCTGTTGTGTCTCTAGAAATGACCCAATCGCTATGAATTAATTATCGTCCATCACAGACAATCTCCCTTTAGCAATATATGCTGTCACTTTACAGAGGTATGAGCATTTCATGTATTTCTGGACAACTTTTAGGCAGCCATGTACCTCTAGGAACACCACCAACACTTTGCTGCAGTGAAAATACGCAATTACAAAAAAGACATTCATGGTCTTCAGAGGATTATCCTTAATGACTTTGGGGACCTCCTGTCTGATTAAACCAGCACTATTAAAGGGTCAGAACTTTAATATGTCTGATAATTTGCTTTATGAATGAATACCTGCAAGAGTAATGACATTCCCATCAGCCAGTTGGAGCGAACTGGAAGGTATTAGGCACTAAATTAGTGAACAAGGTAAATATGATACCTGTTATCATACTCCTTTTAACACTTTAACACAACAATATATGCTGCTAACAGTAATCATGCAAGCTCACAAGGAAACCTACAACCATATTTGCTGCATTTAACAGTTTGATCACGGTTTTGCTGAGCAGAATGCGTCATCGTCCGTCAACTCACTAGGCCTTATCCATAATGCAGACCACAGCTGTTGCCTTCTTTCAAATCCCTGCAGCCTTTATGAATGAAAATGACATTCTTTAGGAATAGGGCACAACATTATACAGTCACTGATATTATTATACTGATATAACCCTGATATTAGGGTTTGAAAAATGCTTCTTGTGTTCTTGTCATGTGACGTTGGTGAACAGACACAGATGATCTCTGTCCTCTGTTCAGTGTCGCAATGTGAAAATGATTCATTAAACGGAACATTTTCATCATGAGCATTATGACATTAAACCGCCTCACCCTTTGCTAACAGCCATCATCTTCAATGTTGCTTTTCCTTGTTGTTCCTCCAATCACCCTACACCTGCAAAGTGGCAACACTTTTGATTGGAACATGATTAAATTCCTAGAGAGGAGACACTTGAGTATAAGCCAAGCAGAATTCAGCAAGATATTTCAAGCAGCTCTCCTCATCTCCACCTCTGTGAGGGCAGCACGTACAACATGCCCCGCACGAACAACAATTTCTGCTTTAGAGGAGGATGGATTTTTTTTTTTTTAGCCTTTTGGAATACAATACTGACAAGCACAAGGAACCTGAACAGCAGCATTGGAATGGTGCTACGTATATACAGTCTACAAATCAAAGTTTACGACAATGCCTTTAAATGCGAACTGTTGTGTATCATTTCTGCTGTTTTCTTTGCTTTGTTTGCAATAGCTATATCATTCGTCGGCACTACTGGCTGTCTTACCATCCGCACACATAGCTGCACTTTTCCAATTCACACATGCATATATTGAACATCCGTTGTATTATTTGCATGCTGACTGTTATTTTTACTTCTTTTATTTGACTGTTGCTGGGGAGACAACAAGTGCCGGAGAAAAAGTCCTTGTAAGGGTCTTCACACTTGGCGATTAAAACTGATTCTGATTCTGATTGATTGCTATGTGTTGTCGA
>NW_027615549.1:0-39881 GCF_965212315.1 Lampetra planeri | reverse complement strand
ACAAAACAGATCCAGAATCCAGATCTGTGAAAAGTGGGAATTTCTCGTAAAGATTAAGTATCTATCTATCTATCTATCTATCTATCTATCTATCTATCTATCTAATTGCACAAAGTTGTTGTTAATTGTCAAATTACCAAATTCAAACAAAACCGTTGATCTTTTGATTTTTAGACTTTTTGGTATGAAGATCTGCTGATTATAACAAATTGTACATTGTAGGATTGTAGACTAACCATATGTATCTAACTTTAAAAAGGGATGCACACCATGATGATGAGAACACAGACTAACAAGGACACCTCTGACATGTTTTGGTTGTATGTCATCTGGAGTGATTTGGCCAGTCACTAATAGGACAGACTCGCACCATTTCAAATGGCAGTGCAGTTTTATGAAGCATGTAAATATGACAATGCAACAGTGGATTTGTAGTGGAGTGAAATATTAACCACTACTTGACACTATCAGATTTTTGAAAAGGGTGACAAATGTCTTTGACTAATTAAAGAAATAAACCATTGTAAATATCCAATCAAATCTATCCCCTTCAAATGTATTTATTATATTATTACATAAACCTCTACAACAACAAACCACATTGGCACAAAATAAATAGTACTGAAAAATATCTGACAGCACAAAGGTCATTAAAACATGTGTGATACAACAGAAATATGATATGATGTGAAAATCTCACACAAGGCAATAAACAAACATTACAGACTCAGACTATAGAGCACTAGGTTCCATGGGTTGTGTGAGATCATCATGAGTTATTTTTCTTTGTGACAGACTGTGTTCTTGATCGCTGGTATGATAAAATGCTGAGAGATGAGAGTGTTTCATGTTTGAAACACTCCTCAGTGGTTGTGTTCTTTCAATGACGGTCTGTACCTAAACTATAGGCCTATACAATTTGGGTGTACATCAACGGGAGAGATTACAGTTCAAAATGTAACAATTTGATATTAATAATATGAAATTAAAATACCGTGTTCTTCCTTGTCACACCGTAAATGTACTGAGGCTGAATTTTGCACTACGACCTTTGACAAGAAGAGAAGAAATGCTAATTATATTTGATGTTTTATTTATGATGTTTTAATTGATGTTTCATTATGTTTTATTATTCCTTCCTGGATATAATAATCACATCTTCTTCTCATTTCCATTGTTAGTTTCTCACCGGTTGCCTGTTGTTTCTTACAGTATTATTACAAGAAGGAATTCTTAGGGGCTGAAAGTGACGGTCTAGTTTCTGTTTAAATAAAGTTTCATCAAGGCGGAAGGATACGATGTTTAAATCTGGGCTGACGCACTATAAAAGCCGTGGTTTTGTTCTTAAAACGTGCGTTTTGATTGGACTGAACAGAACTGCAATATTGTGTGCGCTGTACAGCGGCCACTGATTGGCCAGAGCAGATCTGCAATGCGTCAAACCAACGCGGCGCGGAAACGACAGCGGAAGGGAAACAGTACTATTTGGTTTGTTCAACTAATGTGAGTTAAAATTGAATTTGTAAGAGGGAAAAAGATGTCGATGAAAACATATACATGATATACTTTAAAAATGGTCTTTCAATTACTAGTAATTAAAATCACTTTTAATGTTTGATTAAATATAGAACATATTTTAAAGTTTTGAACCTATATTTTCAACCCCCTTTCATATTGAAGGGCTCTTTGTAATCACATTGAACAGATAGTATGTATTCTAATTCAGTACAAGCATTTGCCAGAGAAAAGCTTACCATCTGTTGTGCTGAAGTTTCAACAAAGTAAAATCTTTCAAATCTTTTTTTTAAAACCTTCTCTCCAACAGCTTATATTCAGTTAGTAACTTAATGCTTTGAAAAGGGTTGAAGTTACTCAACAGCAGTTGGAATTGATATGTCCCAGAGCTGTACTTTTTATATGACCAAATGGGCAATTATAACCTGAATCTAAATGCAATGAGTTGATTTGTGTTTTTGTGCTTCTCAGAAGAGTTGATGTGGTCTGTGCATCTTCTTCTGTAAGTGGTGTTTGAATATTTTTTCCAAATGACAATGGATATATGTTAAATCGCAAAAAATAAACCTTTTATTGACATTGTCAGCATAATAAAACAAGACATTAGAAGATGTTTTGACAAATTCAGTACTGTCTTCCATGAAAACACCACTACCATACAGCAGCATCATATATCCGTGTACTTTGATCTGCTCTGTTTAAACAATGTGCATTTCATTAATGTATAAGTTAGTGATTAAGCTAAACAAATCTGTATCCACACAGAGATCAGCTCCATGTTTGAATGGGTTGTTTTTTTAGGCTAACAGACAATACAAACAAACCTATCCTCCTTGATACCACCCTTTAATGAGCTGTGTGTAATCATCAGATTGTCTGTTCTTGCCATCTGGTATGCCGATATATGTGTGGGTGATTTGCAAAAGCATACAGAGTGTGTGTGACTACTCCTCCAGTAGTATATCCAGTTCTTCTAAAGGCAGTCTCAGCCGTATTTCTTTCTCAGTCATCAGATCAACAAACTCCTGCAGCTGATCAGGAAACAACTGTACAGCATCCATGTACAAGCCCTGTTCTCAGACACAGACACACACACACACAGACACACACACACACACACACACACACACAAATCCACATTAATAAATGGCTTTACACACACACACAAAAAGAAAGGGTATTTATTATCTATGTAATTACAAAAATGAATACGCTAGTTGGTGTAGGAAACATGTTGTCATACCTTTACCCAGGGAATATTCTGTAGGGCTTTATAGAAGAGCCATTTGGCTTTATCAACCTTCCCTTCTGACACCTAAATGTACACAGAAATTACATACACATTTTAGTTATAAGACACAACCTTTTGTCAATATTTGTAAGGATAAATAGTTGTTCCTATTTGACCTCTGGAAGTCCTCTCTACGTCAATATTTGGAAAAAGGGAAAAAGGGGTGGGGTCTAATGAGACCAGAGATGAAGAAACCCAATACCACCCAGTGGCGACAGTGGTAGAAATTGACTGAGATGGTGAGTTCTGGGACGGTAGTAGCATCACTTGTCTGATGCAATGACAACAAACCTAGACAACGTCCAGTGTTATTCTTTATTTCTACACTCATACATGCCGCCATCATAGATGCACTGGTAAGGTGTGTAGATGGAGCAAGTTAGAACAGGATTTCAACCCTCCCCCTCTAAAACCTGTATGACAGTCGCTGACTGGTTTAGAAAAGGAAATTGGTGTCCAATTTGTGTTAAAGTGTGTGTTATTGCTATCTCACCAGGAAGTAAATGTACATCCTCCAAAGTAAAGGACAGTGAGCACCCATCACAGTTGCTGTAGCACTTTCAAACAATCCTTGGATGCGGTTGCCAAGGCCGTTCTGTGGCAAGACAGTCAAGGTGGAATCATCGGAGCAGGACCTACAGGGGCCATAGAAGTACACTAACTGATTTAAATCTATACATCAATTGCTACATGCGATACAAAAGGTTTTGAGAGGGTGGAAGTAGAAACAACAATCAAGTAATGACAATGATGACTTCCAAAATTTTGGTCAAGTAATGGATGAAGAAGTCGGTTGATCTGTGACATTGCCGTTGACCCACTCAGTCATAATGAGGTTCCTCAGGGTGGGTGTCGACGGAGACCTTAGGACTGAAACCTGGCAGAGTGGTGTGTTGTCTCTGTTCATACAGTTCATACGGTTGTTCCAGAAAAAGGCATATCTTACTTCTTACTAAATCCACCATCTTTTCTGGCCAATAGTAGAACATTTTTGTTGAAATATTTTTAAAAAATCAAATTACAATTAAAAGAATAAAAGCAGACAACTGTATAATAACAATACATTGTTTTGATTGAATTTAATTTTCTGCCATAACTTCTGAGATTGATCATAGGATCTTGCTCCATCTATGATCATACACTTTTTTTGGTGCCTCACCATCATCCTTCTCCCACTCTTACCTCTGAGCTGAATCCACCAACTGCTTCCTTTGTTGTTCAGCAACAACGGCAAAGAAACGTGGCACAATGCTGCTGGTGTTCCTGATGACAGAATGGAAAAAGCGGCGTGCCCGGCCAGCACTATGGTAGCGGTTTTCGACCTGAAACAGATGTTGAATGAGAATCTTTGTGCCAAGTAAAAATGAAATCATGAAACTCGGGATTGTGGTAGTAATTGATGTAATGAATATAAAGTGATTAATTAAAAAATAGGCTACCTGAATATATATGCTCCAAAGAGGGGCGCTGCC
This sequence comes from Lampetra planeri, assembly GCF_965212315.1. Classification (NCBI taxonomy): domain Eukaryota; kingdom Metazoa; phylum Chordata; class Hyperoartia; order Petromyzontiformes; family Petromyzontidae; genus Lampetra; species Lampetra planeri. Next base: position 35,603 of record NW_027615549.1, on the reverse strand, counting down.
AGGCCAGGTTGAAAGGGCAGAGGTCAGCATCTGTCTCAGTGTAGCCAGTGGAAGCACGCTGATGCTGCTGTGGTACTTGAGCAGGGCCGCCTGCTGTACTGCCAGTGTTTCACACTCCCAGGCTAACCTGCTAACACAGTGATTGGTAGTCGGGCTGGAATCAACACCGACATCAGCAGCCAGCAGGTGGTGCACCTCTGCCATCCTTTCCCTAGCCTGGCTGTAGACCGTACTGGCTGCTTCAATGCCCATAGTGAGGTACTGGAATAGGGCAAAGCAGCCCACTAGGCCTCTCAACCCCAGCTTCTCTTCAGCCACATCCTTCAAAACTGGTGGTAAAAGGACAAGATCAAATGAGTAAAACACTAGTCTTTCAGGCATCCCATTAAAAACATGGATACACTTCAAAGCAAGTGTTAAATGTAGAGTCATACACTGGATTTGGTAAATTTAGTATTAGAATTAATAGAAAACACAACACCTCATAATATTTGTTAAAGCGAACCTTTTTTGCTGGGCTGAGGGTCTTGGGGCTCTAGTGCCGCCTCCAGAGAAGACAGACTGGCAGTCACAGCTTGCTCATATGACCTCCTGGCTTTCAGGATTGAAAGTGGAGAGAGTGATGATGATGATGACGATGATGAAGATGTGGTCCCTTCTGCTAGTCTGGTCAGTATAGACAAAGCTGAGGATGCGTCGGTATCAGCTCGCCCTTCTCCTCGCGCACTCGACTCCGCCTCCACTTCCAGCTGAGCCCACAGCAGACACAGCTCACACTTTGTGGGGCTACTGAGCACTTTGGTCCCCCCCATTGCTGCGGCTGTGGAGAAGACTTTCCGAGCCTCGTTCAGGTTACCTAGCATCCACTCCAGGTGGGCATACTCCCGCCACAGCGCCAATGACAAGCGGTTGTCATGTTCTTTGAGCAGTCGCTTGGCAACTTGTTTGCTGCTCTTGCCCTGAGAGCTGAGGCGCTTTTTGTTGCCATGCAGATATCGCAGGACCTGTCACACACACAGACACAAATCCAAACATGTCACTGTGGTAAATCTTCACCAGGTTTGATGAGACCTGACAGAAACCTACCTTGAGTTTCTCATACTGCATCCAGCTGAGTGACAGGACAGCTCGCTGGTGGGCCGGAAGCACAAGCTGGATCATGTTGAATATGTTGGTGATAAACCTCTCACCCTGCTTTCCGAGCCCCATCATCTTCCTGGCTCCTTGGAGAGTGGTCATGTGACCCACACTGTTGATCCCGAGGCAAGAAATGTTGTGAGAGGTGAGAGGATGATGAGGGTCAGCATCTGAGAGGAGATACGAGTCAAGATTATGTTTAAAAAAAAAACACACACAACAACAACAATGACCAATACTGAAGTGCACTGACTGAAAATGTCACTCTTACCCAGAGTGATCAGTGATAGGTCCTCCAGCAGCACACCAGGCTGACAGTTGTGTACATATTGCATTGACTCTACTGGCAGCCCCAAGAATGACAAGAAATGGAGGACAAGACTGAGCTGGAGTTCAGGAGATGACAGGCAAATTAGAGATGGGCCAATGTCATCGAACAACACCTTGAAATGAGCAAAGAGACAGAGGTCACGTCAGTTCAGTGGGTAAGTACCAGAAGAAACACAACCATTACCTCCCTGTCCCTAGTACTACAGAGTCTACCTGTCTGTCTGGGTCCTCACAGTCCTCCTCTGATTGGCCCTTGGTTTTGTCTGGGCGCCATGGCAACCAGTGAGCTGCTTCACGAGACGACTCCACATTCAACCAGGCTGCCCATCTGGTCTGGGCCTTCACCTCCTCATCCTCGTCGTCCTCCTCCACTTCCTCCTCTGTTGACATACACATGTGCTCAGTCTCTTTGTTTTCAGAGGTTAGTTACTGTATAACTGGACATATGTACAGCAGCTGTCATACGTGATTCATGACTTTGTCATTAATGACTTGTCCATCTGCATCTGTTCAATTGCAGAGGTTTTCAATGGGGTTCAGGTCTGCAGACTGAGCTGGTCGTCCATCATCCACACCTTGACTGACCTAGCTGTGTGGCTTGGAGCAATGTCCTGCAGTAAAAACCAACATGAGTCTGAATTCTACCTGGACCAGGTTGTAGCCATCCTCCTCGCTCCTGTTGGAGCATCCAGGCTTTCCAACCTCTGGCACCTAATTCCCCAACTCTTGCCTCCCCACTATCCCAGAATGGCTCAAAGAACTCAACCTGCACACATTGAAACATAAAATAATACATTGTCTGTTGATGACGTACTACAGGTATAATGTCTTGGAAACGTGTGTGTGTGTGTGTGGTTATACATACTTATAATACAGTACAAACTGTCATTGACAAAATACACCAGTTTTAAAGCTGGCTGTACCTGCTGCTTGGTGGACAGCGCTTGGACGCTGTCAGGTTTGTAGAATGTAAAGTCGATCATGGCCTGATACAAAGAAATCGCCTTCTCTGAGTGACCAGACTGGCGCAGGAAATGACACTGCTGGGTAAAGATATCTTAAAAATAAGAAAGGACAAACAGACACCACAGTAGATTTCAATGAGCAGGAGGAGGACATTATGGTGGGGTCAAATCCCTCCACCAGCATAAGGTGTCAAATGTAAATGTACAGTATAGAATTGTGACTGAAAGATCCTGAACAGACTGGATCGGAGGGACTAAATACTCCAAACTACTGTAAGTGTTTCAAGACCAAAACAGCAGCTCTTTCACCTAGCATATCGGCCTCAGTCCCTGGCAGGGCTGGATGAGAGACCATGCTGCCGTCCCGGACAGCACTGAGGGTGCTTAGACACTTCCCATATGCAGAGTTGACCTTTGACACAGTAAAGTTGCTGAAGTAGGTCTGAGTGAACAGCAGATACTCCCTCCACATAGGGGCGCTATTTGGGTGTAGGAACACCTGAGATAAAACAGAGGAGACAGATATGCATCATCCATCATCCCTGCTTAGTGAATACTTGTTGTGTGAACACACAGAGACAGCACACTGACCAGTTTCTTCCATTCTTTAGCCAGAGCCGATGGCTCCCAGAGCTCTTTGCAGATCCTGAGCCTCTCCAGTTGCAGAGCTCTGCAGCTGGGATTTGAGGCAACAGCACGCTCTGCAATACTCAACTTCTTTTCCAGAACTGCTCGGTAGGAGGACTTGCGATGCTCCGCCAAATCTCTGCCCTGTTGCTCGTCATCACCTCCAAACACCGTGGCACTCAGCTCGTCCTAAAAGGAAGAATGGAGATTATAGCGACAGGAGAGAAGAGCAAATCGGTCCAAGCAGTTGTTAGTTAGCTGACTCATACACTTGGATTGGTTTCTGCTTTAGTCAGTGTATGTGTCAAACATGTTGAACATGATGTCCAATCTTCTATTTTCATTCAATGTGCCTCCGTGGAAGTGAAAAGTGTGCTCCCCTGGGCAGGTAAGACTGCCGCTGTGAAAATCTCTGTTCAGAACACGTAGAGACAAGAAGGGACTGCTTACCTGGTACTGTATAAATTTCAACCATAGCTGTGCGTTTGCTGGCTGCTCTCTAAGTTGCCGATTAAACTCTTCAGTCCTGCCGGTCCAAACAATCGTCTCGGGGTCCTTCTTGGGGTGCTCCGTCTGATCCTGCTGTCCTTTCCCCTGCAGCCAGAGTGCCGTAGAGGAGTCGTACACACCAAGGGGATTTACTGATGATGCCTGCACTGTGACACCTGGATTGACACAAATGGGTAAAACTGAAAATTCATTTAAACATCCTTCTTTACCAGTACAAGTAAAAAAGATGTCAGACATTTATTAAACTGGTAATATGTTGTATTGATAATATTATTTCCTTTATCAAAATGAGAAATTCAGGTCAGAAATACAACCTGACAGGCCAGGTGATGAGTTGACATTTAATAACTAACTAATAACTAGAAGTGTACTGGGGGACACAACCCTTTAATAACCCACTCTTTTATGATTTTAGTCTCTTTATGACACACACCAAATTCTGTTCTATGGCATATGCAATGAAGTCACTTGAATCTAATCGGCATTTCTGTCAATTTTGTTGTACTAGAAACTCGATATACTACTAACACTACTAGTAGTAATAGTAATAATAACACATACAACATATTTTGTACCAAAACATCTGATACTACTACAACGTGAGCTGACATGTTCCTTTCGTTCAAAGATACAAGAGAGAACAGAAAAGTGGATCGTCAAAGAAACTGCAGTAACTTATTACTTGTGGTCTGAGAACAGCCTAAATCTCTTACCTGTGTCTGCTTTGCACTCTCCCTTAATATCGCCCAAGGGGAGAAAGGAGGTGAAGGTGGGGGGATCACTTTTCTCAGGACATGTTGGGATTGTAGGAACAGGGTACTCAGACCTCAGCAACCGGCAGTTGACTGTAGAAAAGTATCGTTCAGCAACTGCCTTCTTGTCCTCGCCTTTCTTTTTCTTATTTGACTCCTCCCAACTTAATTTCTGTCTTCGAGGGTCCAGACCCAATGATGAGCTACCTTTCCTCCTATACCTGGAACATACAGCAATGCAAAATTAATACCAATGAAGGACTGAAAGACGAGTTTGAAAGGACGTGGAGAAGGAAGACAACAGATCTGAACGGATCACCTCCCCGGTTAGGAACAGAACTGTGGACTTTGTGGACCGTTCAACCCCAATGTTAACATGCTCCCAAAAATCCAAAGTAGCATGCGTCAATCAGTCACATCAAAACTATTTACATGTATAAAACTCTGCAAATGCACACTTGTACACAATATATCCTTGAATATTTTCCCTGTTTTAGCCTTACACTGGCGAGCCATCGTTGCAGTTTACAGCAATCAGTCTACTGTTTGTAAAATATCTTTTAGGCCCTGTTTTGGAGGATTGGTGGTTATATGAGACTGGACTGGATTGGTGATATGCTACAAGACAATGAAACATAAGAAATGTGTGCGTTTCCTCTCTGATGATGAAACAACAGATATGACAAATCCAGGTTTGTTTACTGACAAACTTGGTAAATCAACTGTGAGTAGCATCATCACTTTGACGGCCATATGACAGAAAACACTGTCAAACAGTAGCAATATAGTTTTCGTTGGAGAGGTCAGTGTGATTAAGGAAAAAAAACTGAAATGGGCCTTGACAAGACAAACGTTCTATATCTCTAAACTCACTTTTAGTCTTTTCCAGTAAATTCCAGTACTGCACAAAATGTTTGAACACGTTACCTTACGATGTCTCCTCTATACAGAGACTTGTATGTCCAGTTGGCTGGGTCTGGTTTACAGTCCACGCAGAATTTATGCACTGTGGGTGACTGAAGGTCATCCAACCAGCAGAAACGACTTCCCAATGAAACAGCCCGGGTCCTGGACACACAACCGCAGACCAAAGAACAGATACATGGAACACAAATTGAAATTCACACTGTTAAAGTACTTAACAAATGTAAGCTGTAAAAGTGTTTCAGTACCTGTCTGCTTCTTGTTGCCTTTTAAGATCTGTTGGGAAGATGGTGTCTGAGTCTGACCCGCTTGTATCTGAACTCCTTCTACTCTTTTTTTTCTTGTTTTTCTTCTGCTTTTCTTTCTTCTTTTTCTTCTTTCGGGGTGGCACATGACTGTCTTCCTGCTCCCCATCTTCACTGATGATTATATTAATTGGTCAGTGACATAACCAACATAACAATGACATGTAAAATGTGAACCCGCAAAGCATAACAGTATATTTTGGGAAAAAAATAAAAACAAACAATGTTTTAACAATAAAAACTGTCAGTGGCTTTAATTTAAATAATTTAAAGTAAAAAAATACAGCTGCATAGTTTGAGTTCAGTATTGAGAAATGTAAAGAACTGAGTCTGTAAATAGACAAAAAAGATTTGAATTTGTACCTTGGTTCTCTGCTGTTGAAACTCTCACTGTTCTTCTTTAGAAAGTGATTGTGAAGAGAAAGGGCGTCACTGGTCTGAAAGCTCTTGTTGTTCAGCCAGTCTATATCTAAAACAAGAGAGAAAACAAAAACAAATTAACTTTGTAATAACAATAATCACATAGTGAGTGTGCTAACATGCAGTGTAGATATATTTACGTTAGATGTTCAAGACATGTCCGAAAATAATGACAACAAGCAAGACAACACAGTACTTACAAACAAACAGGTTCACGCTGGAGGAGTGTACCCACGGAAACACAAGACAACCATTCACACTCACACCTACGGGAATTTTAGAGTAGCCGATTAACCGCTAGAGCTGGAATACCCGAAGAGAACCCACGCAGACACGGGGAAAGCATGCAAACAGACAGACCCCAGGCCAGGAATCCAACCAGGGACCTTCTCGCTAGAAGAGAAGAGGCACAGTGCAAACCACTACTCCACCGTGTCGGCCTCTTAAACACGTTTGACTTTCACCACTTTCAATTTCACGACACGTGAGTATGTGGAGAAAAGCAATCGACAACAACGGCTGTCATATCGTAAGAGAATCACCTTTGAGAGAGTCGGCGACTTTATCATTCGACGCATCCGCAAACGCTGGGAACAACGCCATTTTGAAATGTCGCACATAAACAGTCGCGGCGCTATGACGTCATGTATTCTCGCGGGTCGTTAGGGACACTACCACGAGCAGATAGAATCTCGACTTGAGTAAGCAAAATGTCACTAATGGAAGATTTACGTGTAATGTGTTATTCGACATAGTTACATTGTAGTTGTATGTAAAATACATTCATTGGTAGTATGTGAATGCAGATCTATGCACAAATCTGGCAACACTATAGTTTTGATATGTTGTGTAATGTGTGTGTGTGTCTTAATTTTGTAGGACAGCTGATCCTTTATTATTTATGATTATACATGGTAGGAGGAAGTTCTATGTAAGTTCACGCAGTATGAACATATCCAAGGATAACAGGTTAACAGCCCTTCAGTGGTTTGCTTTGATTATTTTTAATTGGTCAGTTTTCATAAATTGTTTCTAGGTTCGTCAACACGAAGCAAAACTGACAAATGCCTCAAATAATCTGGTTAACACTGAACTAAAATCTTAAAAAGATCCAAACAAAATTCCCTGAATTCAGAATAAAATCTCCTGACTGTCAATTTTTGGACTTATACCTTTAAAATGCCTTGATAATCCAGGAAGCTGAAAGTGAGGGGCTGGATGACTTTTAATAACATGAATGCAGCATTTTGTGCACAACAATATACAAACATCTGACTGTCTTTATGCCTTTCCTTCCACACAATCTTACAAACAGGAATGCTGAATTCTGACATGGAAAGGAAATGACAAGGTTTATAACTGTCAACCAAACTGTAGGAATGGCTGTCCATTCATCAATGTTTCATATGTTGAGCCACACTCAGGCATTAGATGCACTTCATGGGATCAGGACCATGATCTCTGTATCACATGATTCAATGCAAGATTTAATCTCAGGCTATTACCAACAATAATGGTGAATAGAAGCTTACTGGTCACCACTACTGACAGTTGTATTGCAACTTGTTTTACAAAGTATGTATGGCCAGGGAACAGCATATCACATTATCGACCATACAGACCATTTGGAATAATGTATGCAGCCTTTAAGGGGGCCTTTTTGAGTAAAGTCACTCAATGTCCATGTGGCACTGGAAGGGAGGAACAGAAAACGTAATGAATAACATAATGGTATACATATTCCACAAAACATACAGCGCTTAAGAGCAGGGACTATGGAGAAGTTAAGAATATCAAAGAGAAACAACATACATAAACTAGTTAATAATAAGACAAAAAAGAGTAGAGGCACTGTGAATCGTGTATATACTGCAGTAATTGTTCATGCAAAACAAAAAAGTGCCATGCAGGAAACATTTTGTTTGAAAAAAACAGAACTAGTCAGAACACATGATTTGTTTTGGACTCTTGGTCTTGTTGACAAAAATATTGCCAATATTTCTCTTCTCATTAAAATCATTTACGAAGTCTGTGTTACGTTCTTTGCACATTTGCAGAGATATCACACTGATCAATGTCAAAACCTGCTTAAAATGATATTCTTTCGGACGATTTTGGAGGACAGTCAAAGGTTTAAGAAGCAGGGAAGGGATCACAAGGTTGCTGCATTGATACCCTGGACTGGAAGCACACTGTGTATTGCATGTTTGCAGACTCACAGTCTACAGTTACATGAAATGCAGAAAAGAAGTATTGTATATTTTCTGTTGGCCGCTTCAAAATCAGTTTTGACCCTTCCAAGCACGTATTGACCAATATGTGTCATATGCTGACACACCTGACTGGTATAATAGGTGATCACCTACGTCAGCCTTCTCACGCTGCTCACAAAGCAGGCGGCTGGGGGGTCATTACTTAAAACCTCAACCGACCACAGGTGATACATGAGGTGGTTTGACACCACACATTCTTTAACATTCACTCTTTTCCATACCTGACAGTCTCAGATGTTTGTAAAACTTGTCTATTTATATGAAAAGGGGCGTCGACTTCTTCACGTACATATTTTTTCTGTGGCTGTTTCTTGATGAGAAAGTGACTTTTCACAGCCTGGTGGTCTGTGAGCGTACATCAATGCTCCACTTTCCAGTCACTTTGACACAACTGATGACAGTGACAGTACAGCGACAATTCAGGTTGAACTGTGAAGAGATGTTGTAGACAAGTCCTCCTGTATTTCACGGTAAAATGTCACCATCAGTGGGGACCGACGATTGATGCTGGGCAGCTTTCAGATCTCGGTGAATCTCTTTGACAGCAATAATGCGAGTGAGCATGCTCTGTAGAGTAGTGCGCTCCAGTGGTTGAGAAGTGTACCAATGGGAGCTGTTGAGGACAGAAATTGAGACAATAAAATCAGGAATCTGAATGAAGAGTAAAGGCTACTGTTGTATTGTCATACAAGTATCCACCCCGACAAGTAAACTGTGTGGGTCTGTCCTAAAGATTTAAGAGTTTTATGTAATTAACACTTGAAACCTATGGTCATTTGCTGGAGTGGCTGATTCCAAGACGTCAGAAGAACTGGATCTGCTAAATTACATTGATGTAAACAAAAAAACAAACATATTTATACAAGTATCTTGTTTTAGAGGTGTAATTCTGACCTGTGTGTGTGAACATTCTTTTCTGGTTGGAGGTAAAACATGTCAGTTCTCCTCTTCACCGTCTCTGGGCTGTTAAAAACAAGAGTTGTGGTAAACATTTTGTTAATTCTTGTTTCAGGTTAATTTGACTGAAGCAGTACCTTGTGTGTGTGTGTGTGTGTGTGTGTGTGTGTGTGTGTGAGACAAACCATCTTGAAAGGTAGAACTCATAGAGTCTGACAGGGCAGTGTAGAGGGTTGGCAAGGTTTTCTAACATCTCCAGGTCTCCATCTTTCTGTTCCTGCCTTTTTCTGAATCGCTCTGAAAACAAAATTACACACCGATTAAACACCAATGTCCTTTTAGGCTGGTTCATTTAAAGTCACAGTTTTATTGCTCAGCAGAACAGACAGAAGAGGAAAAAAAGAGATTCATCATCACTTACAGTATATCCTTCAAAATATTTTATATATATGCACACATACAAACACACACACGTATCTATATTTAGCATTTTATTATATTTATATTTTAAAATACTGAAGATATTCAGTACCCACCACTTGCACCTTTGTTTTGTATGCACCTTTTTGTTTGGTTAACTTTAGATTTGTTAGATTACAATTAGTTAGATTTTGTTTGATACTACTGACTCAGGAGCGCGCACAAAAATTCAAATGTGCCTGTTTTGAACTTGTATAAATGGCACTCAACTTATATTCTAGACTGCATTCTGTTCTAAAAACATGCACTGATGTGAAGCATCTACCTGTCTCCCCTCGGCTGGACGTGGCAGCACAACCTCTCTGGTATCTGAGGCAGTGGACTTTCCCTGCTCGGCTGCAGGGTTTTGAATGAAGAGTTAAGTTAGAAAAGGAGAGGCACTGGTGCTGTGCCATGGTGGTGAAGTGGAAGTTCCTGGTGCAGAAGAAGAGCAAGGTGTTGAGCAACACTATGGGTGAATATGCGCCCAACTGCTTACATTCCCACAGGAATGACTCTTCAACACGGGAGGAAACAACAGCACCTGGATTAGGAAAGAGGAAGTAGGGGGAACAATTGACTAACACTGTGATAGCATCAACCTACGAGTTCAAACAGTAACAACTACAAGTAGAAATATAGTAATACAAGTGTTAATTTGTATATTGTTCATTAATACTTATATGTACTTATTTTAACAACCCCAGTTGTGTCCTGGTTTTCTCTTAATTCTCTTAACTCTTAATTCCCTTTAACTGTAAACTGCTCCACTAAAACAGCTGCCTGTTTCTGATGAGAAAGGTAAAACAACCTGGGGTTGCTGGATGTAAAACTGAACCACTTAATATCACAAAAATCAGACAATTCCTTTCAGTTAATTCTAAGTCCTGCGTAAAGAAGGGCTATCTGCCCTGCATGCTATATCCTTCATTACTCATTACCCACTTCACTTCATGTCCCACTTAAACTATACTGTGAACAACTACACCCCAAACAAATCTTTCCTTTTTCTTGCTTTTACAGTTTGAATGCCTTTTTGTCCATCTACACATGCTTCCTGCCACTGCAACAGGTGAAACTGTTGTGAACGTGACTGGCGTGTTTGTATCAGTAGAATATGAAAATATCTTTTAATGGTTCAGCTGATAACTGTTTGGATTTGTTTAATATTCAGATGCCTTGACTGTTTTCTCTTTACTGAGTTCTTTATTTTCCAGGTTTGTTCAATGTTCTTAGCAAAGATGTGTGGATATATGTGAATGTTTCAGGTCATACCATTAGGCAGCAGCTTAGGTTTCCAGAGTTGCAGCATTCCAGTGATCTCAGTGGCAAAACGACTGTACAATTCATCAGTGAAGATGTTCTCAATGCGCCCCTTCATAAACAGATACTGTCAACACAGAGGGAGACAGGAAAGAATGAGTGAACATGGTATGAATGAGACCACAACACATCAAAAACAATCTATTTGAGAACCTGCTGTATTCCCAGGCAAAGGTAGAAGATGCTATCTGGGCTGTAGGCCTCTCCATTTGGTCGTCGCACTTCTTTGATAAAGTGAGACAGTGCAAAGCTCAGCTCAGCAGAGTCACACAGAAGGATGTCTTCTTTAATTTCAACTGGATCACAAGGGGAGAGACCACAAGTCATAACAAGTATATACGACAACGGATTCAGCTGATTTAGTCAGCCACATTCTCATGGAGATGACGTATGAACAAAAAACTCCCGCTCACATTCTTCTGGGTGTTTGTTGCCTTGTCGGACCCAGCTCCTCCAGGCTTTAACCCCATACACATGGTTCAGTTTGGAGCTGGCAGAAGAAGACACCACCGTACTGCAGTGTAACATACCGGTTCGCCGTCGTCCCTGGATTGACAGAACAGAAATCAGGTCCGTACAACGCTTAACAGTAATAAATGATGAATTACACATCAATCCACACACGCATTGGTGAAATGGACTCAAAGACTTGGGAACAAACTCCTGCCTTCATGATGACATCTTTTTCTCTCTCCACTTGTGCCAAGAGGAACCACAGAAATCTTTGCACACACGTGCACACATGCCACCATTCCCGTCAGCCTCCACTTACCTGAACGAGCACAAGGACAGTGTGACAAAGGCTCTGGACTATCTGAGAAGCAAACTGCTAACCCTCAGATTAGGAATGGCCACTCTACTTCCTGTGACAGCCCCTAATAAGATCCTCTTTGTTGGCCATAACAACTTTTAAGGCCGAGGGCTGTTATTTTAACTTGTCTTAACTTAATTTGTCTCCATCAGTCATTATTACACAGAGAATTAGAAAATAGCATTTCTGCCTCAAAAACACAAAAGTGACAAGAAAAAGAAGGACAAGTTAACACTAACATCCGTCTATCCAAACACTGTTGATTTGTCAGGGGTGTCAATCATACCCGTTTACGGACAGGAAAACCCTCTCTTGGTCTCTTAACTCCTCGCCGGGTAGCAGATGCCTTCTGATCAGAGGATTCTGAAAATAAAAACAAACAGACATTTGTTTCCACAGATTCACAGCATCGTGTCACACGTGGGTGAAGTCTATGACTTTATGCTTTAGACTGTGTCCACTTGGACCTGAACCACACCAGACTGGACTCACACTGACCAGCTGATTAAGGTGCAGAGTCCTGTCCTGACGAGTGGGTAGTAGTAGTACTAGTCCCCACTAGTCAGTTTAGAACTGAGGAAGCTTCTCAGATGAGTGGTCATCCAGAACATTCTCTCCATTTAACATTAAATCTGCAAAATTAATTGGGCCCTTTATAATTACACCCAAAGATGTTCACACTGTTGGTCTAACAGATTCATGAGGGCTAATGAAAGTCAGAAGTATCTCACCAGAAGGGAAGTCAGTCTCCAAGTCCATCATTGGAGACAAGGGAGGTGGGTCACTTGTCATGGGGCTCTCCTCCTTCAGAGTGTCATGCTGGGGAGCAGCTGACTCAGAGGTGCCCTCTGAGTCGCCCTTTGAACTTCCCAGATGAGCTTGTGCTGCCTCCGCATTCTTTTTGTCTTTGTGAATTACAGCAGTGACCACCTCTGTGTGAATGTCTCCACTACCCTCTGTAAAGGACACAAACAGGAGAAGAAGTGTCTTTAGTCTCTTCTCTAAGCATCATGGAAGAGAAGGCCAGTGCAGATCACTATAACAGACTGGAAAACTCTACGTCATCAGCGGCAGAATCTGTTTTTATTACAGAGTATGATTGTACATACCAAGAATTTGTCAACATTTAACAAAGAATAAAAATAAAATATGAAGGATAAACAATTCTGAGGTATAAACATTGCACACAATAATAAAAAAACTAACATTTTGGCTCATGTGGTCAAAATGTTTCGTTTTTTTTTAGAATGGTATAAAAATGAGAACCTCACCCGGACTGGAGACATGACTAGCGCTCTGATTTTCATCTTTAACAATCAAAGGATCTGACTGGACAGCTGCATCACTGAAGTCCCTTTTCTGTGGTGGTACAACAATGGGCACTGGAACCTGAAAAAAAATGGTAAATGGTTGCATTACCTGTACACACATACTTAAAACAGACAACACACTGTTTTTTTTCTGTTAGCAAATCTCAGCAATCACTAGTCTAATAGTGAGGCTGTGACGTAATGCGATGGGACATACAGGCATGGGCATGGCCATCGGGACAGGAGTGTGTTGAGAATACATGTTCATAGGCACAGGGACAAAGACTGGCACTGGCACTGGCACCGGCACCATCAACAGCTTCACGCTCTCCTCCTTGGCGGGGGCATTTGCTAAAGGTGGAGATGGAGCTAGAGGGAAAGATGAGAAAAGGCACAGAAAGAGACACGTTGATTAGTGGCAATTTGAGAACGAAAAATAAACACAATAAATCTTCAAATTCACAGAAACCTACGCATAAATGTTGCAAAGTAACTTATTAAAACAAGTTGTCACAATGTAACAGTTATTGATTTTGAATATAAATTGGTGTGCTTCAGTTTTGATTTTGTATTAAATATGTATTATTTATTAATCCCTCAGGAAAAATAGACATTCTACATCTTCCTTCATATTACTGTGAAAGATACTGTCAAATATCTAACTGGATGAAAATGTTCTCAGCTAATTTGATCAGAACACAAACCACAACCAGGGACCATGTCAAGGAGTTAACGGAATAACAAAGTAACGGGTTTCATGTGGGATTTTCTGTATCATGCAGGTGGTTCACTTTTCCGTGAATATCATTTGGGAACCTGCACCATCCTGGACAGCAGCTGAACTTACAGAACGTAAGACATGTTACATACAGTTGCAAATGTATTTTACTGGATCGTTCTGGAGAATCTGTGTTCCTTTTCGCCAGTATATGGTTTAATGGTCTTCGTGTGAGAAAAAATGTTTGTTCTTCTTGGTGGACTATGGCGACTTAACTTCTGCAATCTGTTGCCCTCTGGGATAATATTTGCAAGTAATTTTACTTAAAAAACTTGGGTTGAAAGTCACCATCATTCAGTTTATCTGCAAAAGTCTGTTGTTTCCTTTAATTCACAGTAAACCTCAACACTATGTTTATGCATCGGTGCAACAGCACCAACAGGATATGGAAGGTGAGCTTGAACACATTTCACCACAGGGTTTTGCTCCAAAATTAAATTTATTGACATCTTTACATTTATCAAAATGCAAAATCTTTCAAACTAAGCACAGAACAATGCAACATGTCTTCATAACTTACAAAACGCAGATGATAGATGAATATAAAAAGAAGTAGTAACATACGTGGAAAGTAAAGTCCAGGCTGGAATTGAGAATGTGTACAAATCAAATTTCTGTAAAGCATCAGCAGACGGTGTCGGCTGACTGAAGTCCGTCTACCCACAGACAAAGGTTTGACCATATTCGTAAATGACAAAGTCAGCTGAAATAGAATATCCAAATGTAGCAAAGACTCAGGTGTAAGTTGACTAAAGAGTCAAGTAAAGGATGTTTTTTTTTAAATGATTGCAGCGTCATTTGTTCGTTCATGGGTTCCTACGCTCAACGTGAGGTTGCTTTGTTAATTAAGTCTACCACATTAACTGAGTAAGCTGTGCTTTTCCACAGACGCATCACTGACTTTAGGACATCCAAAGAGAAAACAGTCAATTGTTCAACTGTGTGGTCAAGTACCTGCATACACATTTTGCTTTACAGAATCATCAATCCCTGCTTTTAGTTTGGAGACAAGATTCCCACTGTATGTGTCAATGTCATTTACCCTGTAAATCTTAATTCATTTCAAAATTCACTGTTTTGTGTAAGAAGTCGTCAATCGATCATTACTACCATCAAAGTACTTTTCATAATTCTTCGGGGAAATGAATTATGCAGGAAGAAAGAATGAATACTGCAAGATTCCCACAGAAAGGTAGGTCTTGTTATGCAGTAAACTAACAGTCTTCAGGGTGTAACTGGAAGCACCATCATGTCATGGACATGAATATAAAACATACCTGTCGTTCCCATTACAGACCGTTTGCTGATTCAGATTAAGACACTTGGGGAATGAAGTCTGAGTGGGACCCACTCAGATGAGGTACAATCATGAAGTGTATCTCAAAAAAAAATCTCAGCTGTTAATCCTTTTTTTTTTAAGATACATTACTGTGATGGAAAGCAAGTGAGAAGGCATTTCAACATCCCTATAAAACGAACACACCAGCCATAAACATAAATACTTCTAAACTCTGTCACGGCTTTGCCAGATTACTACAAGACAATCATGTCATGAATGATAATAACTGTTTATTCAACAGGCTTTTCAGTCAAAATGGTTTCACCAAACAACGAGGGCAAACGTAAATCAACAGAAGAGTTAACTGTGAAGCTCTTTACTCTCTGTCCACGGTCAGGGTGGGAGTAAACCTCTTGTCAGCAGGTTGGTCAGGAAGCTGTGGAAAAAAACACTCGGGTGACACACTCGACCCTCTCAAGTCAGTTGAAAGATCATTGTAACCTCCAAAGTACAGCACTGTTATTATCATAAGTACAATGGCTTAGCTCACTTACAGGCATCACAGTTTACACAGACCAAATGGGTTCGATGAGGCTTAATATAACTTAGTATAGAGACAGCGAGGTAACGGTGCATTTCTATATTCATAATAAAACTATCAATGGCCTGTGTTAGAGGGCTCACCTTGTGCTTCCAATTTGGGAACAGTTTTGTAGATCAGTCTGGTGTGGTAGAGCTCAAAACAGGGCACAGGACAGAGGCTGGGCTCTCCTGAACATGTTTTACAGTAATAGAATGTCATCACTCTGTTACACGTGAGCTCACTGTCAGAGTGTTTCTCCTCTTTTTTCCCAGCAGGTGACGTTACTTGTGTCGCATCCTCTGGCTTTTCTGTGTCTGGCTCCTTGACCTCCTCGGTATTCTGCCTCTTCTTCTCCTTCTCATCTTCGGCCTCCTTCGTTCTCTTCCTCTTGTGATGTGAGCACACTTTACAGTCGGAGTCACTGTCCCTCCTGGCCAGGAAGTGGCGTCCAGTCAAGCGCGCTGGCACTCCATTACACGGCTGAGTTTCTTCCTGGTGTTTTGGCGACCTAGCTGGAGATGTGGAGGCTTCGGCAGACGACTGGCCAGGGTGGGAAGTGCTATCTATCAAAGCTGGTGCAATTATTGACAACTAGTCGTGAGCAACACACACTGAATCAAGAATGAATGGTTAAGGAAGGGTTAATCATGGGGTTTGTTACACAGAAATGTCAGACGTTCAGTAAGGGAGCAGTCAACTAAATGAGTGCAACAAACAGGAGCTTTAGATTGGATACATACCTTGTAAATGATTAAATGAAACTACTATCACTGAAATATTTAATTCCATTCTTACTGATCTCTTCTAAATAACTAGAACTGCATCATCACAAACGTAGATACATTAATGGGTTAGTATGGTGTTACAGTAAAAGCTGAGTATGGATGGTAAATCATTTGGTTGCAGTTACGCTGTAGTAGAAATATTACTCTTCATACCTATATTGTTATATAGGTATTGTTATTATACCTATACCTAAGCAGCCATTGAATGTTTGTTTCCTGCATGCCACAGTATACACTAGATTTGAGTGTACAGAGTACAGTTTAGAACCATTTTTCTTCTGAATTAAAACCTAAACAGTTAAACTGATTAAGTAGCTCATGATACTAACCTTCTTCAATTTCTGGGGCTAATATGGTTTGTAATCGACAATGTCCATGAACGAGGGGTATTGTTTTTAGGACGTCTCCTTATACATACGCTTACAGAAGCACATTTAACAGTAAGAAATACTTAAATCGTACAGCTAGTTCAGTGAATGTTCATACAGGCTCTTTATTGCCAGTGACTGTTAAGTGTTAATCTGAACACCTTAAACGTGTTGTGCAGCTACTGAGCATCCCGTGTAAATGAGGTTTCTAACAGTGTTCAAGTTGGGTTTTTTTTAAATGATTATTTACCTGTTGACTCAGTGGAGCATGTGGGGAGTAAGCACATGCTCTCTCGGTCCACGGTGAACGGGCGGCAGAGAACAGACTTGTTCTTCATTTGACGTCGACGGGATAGAGGCACACGCATGGCGTCAGTCTGGGTACTGGCCTGGACATTTAAACACAGAGTTAACAAAAATATTCTCATCTAAATCTGAAGTTACCTGAAGAGTTACGCACACACGCGCGCACACGCGCACCACGCGCACACACGCACACACGCACGCACACACGCACACACGCACACACTTCATGATCTAACTAGCTTCAGGTGACTAGAGTCCCACACGGTGGAGGCAGAATGAGGAAAGATCCTGTCACACCTCGTTTCTACCTCTGCTGCCATCAAAGAGGTGGACCATGGGGACAAATATCAGCACAAAGGAAATAGATTCAAAAGGAGACATCAGGAGGCTGGCAGACAAAGATAAATCTTATTTCTTGCAACAGTTAATATTTTTTTTAGTGCAGACCTGCAAGTGACACACACACACACACACACACTTTACGTACATGATCAATGTTCTTGCCATCTATGCTGGAGGTTGGAAGTGATCCTGCAAAAGAATGAAGTTACACCTGTATCAAAACCTCAGACAATGCATCGCTTAATGTGAGCAGTAAATCATGACAATTCCAGCTAATGTTGTAGACTTACAGGCATAAAGTACATTTAATGAGTGAGAAAGGAAAACAAACTAAAGTGAATCCAGCTCTGCATGTGTTTTCGTATCTGAGAAAAACAGAGAACTGGCATCATAGCCCTTAATGGGAACACTGGCTGAAAAATGAAAAAAAAGAAAAAAAAAAAGACTAACCAGTCAGAGCAGTATCTGCTGACACAGTGGGTTGAGTGGCAGAGCCATTAGCCAGTGAGACAACATCAGCTATGACAGGATTCATCTTTGAGAAGTGGTGGGGCTGGGCCGGAGCTGGAAGAGAACAAGGCATTGTCATTTTGGATAAAACTGATGTGCTCATTCTGGCCCCAAAAGAATCGACGAGCTGCTACTATTCAGTTGTCTGCTAGTGACCAACACTATGCCTGTTGGCAAACAGCAAAGAACCCCAGTGGAAACAGCTTACCATGAGGTGTTTGGACCATCATTCCAGAGCCATTACTGCTAGGGTAGTGGCTCGTCGCAAAATTCAATTTGCAGAACTCTAGCAGACAGGGCAGCTCGCAGAAATTGCGGACTGAACCCAAACACTGCAGCTTCTCAGTCAAGCAGCCCTGTTTCCTGCAGCTGTCACATCTTCCCATCTACACAGCGGAGAAAAGAAAGAGGCAACTGCTTTCAGTTGAAGCCAGGAGACACAGATTCCTAGTGAATTGAATTCCCCTCATGTTGACTGTGCAGCAGAGGGGTCTGGCTCTTTACCCCGTAGAAGAGTACAGTGTACTGGGACATGCAGTGGGGTCGACAGAACTCCTCCATCTTGCCTCCATAGTGACTGTGCAACATCCGCTGGCTAAAGCTTGAGCAGTAGCTACAGGGACGCCAAGGATGGTCTTTGTTGTGTGATATGCGGTCGTTTTTGAAGAGTGATTTGCAGTCTGAAACAAACAATGTGGGTTATAGTTCAGTCAAAGGATGTCATGATGGCAGTTTCAATGATAATGTTTACCTTTCAGATTTAGTCTGACTTTGTGTTATTGGCTGAGAACAAATTATTTATATTGATCACAAAAGATTAGGGTATATAGCCCATTACTAAATCTGTATATTAGCTGTTAGCTGACTTGAAAAAAGGGGAAGTCCTAGTGATACGTTTGTGCTTAATCATGGTATATGCTAACAGTGACAAAGTCCAGAACAACTTCATTAAAATAGTGTCTGGGTCACACGGTGTTCCTATTACTTTCGTGGTTTGTAGTAAACAATTGCATGAAAAATAATCAATAAAAAGAATTTTGACATAAAACAAGGACACCGGGCCAGAGGACATGGCTGTTTGATCGTAACTTGTGTCATTAACTCATACCCACGATGAATGGTGTTAGTGTTCAGGCCCTGACTGATTCCCACAGAGAGATTCAGCTTTAGATATGAAACTGTACTAACTCACTTTCACTGCAGAAGATGAGGTCCTGTTGGTTGTAGTTGATGGTGTCAAAGAGCACTTTCTCCTGACTACAGTACTCACACACTGCCAAGATATTTTTCTGGGATTTATACTGCTCACAACAGGTCTTACTGCAGAAAAGAGAAATACGACCCTGCCAGGAAAAACACATGGGTTGATTGTACAGTGTCGTCAGCATGAGGGACATGAAGATGAATGTGTGACAGTGTCAGCTGCGGCGTACCTGGTGACTAAACAGCAGCGGTTTGACGTTTAAATCTTTGTTGCATTGACAGCAGGATAGTTTGGGGGGTTCCCTGGTTTCACTTGCTCCAGGTTTCAGGGGTTGACCGGCAGGTGTTCGCGCTTGGGGGAAGGACATGGCTGGGTAGGGAGGCACCAATGGGGGCACTGAGGTATTACTGGGATGATAGCTGGGATAGGGGGCTGGTGATGAGTCCTGAGGGACAGGGGGGACTGAGCTGGTTCCAGATGGCCCTGGTCTTGGGACATCCCTGAGGTAGGGGTCTCTATGGGAGGAGGTTCCATTGGTCAGATCTAGTAGTGCCTCAGAAGCGTTCCCAGACTTCTGCAAAAAAATATGTAAAAAGATATATAAGCTACAGAAGGTGGATGACTGAAACTAGAAAAACCATTATGAAAAATCCACAGTATAATTCTGTGTCTCTTTTTTTGTAATCCAGCCCTGGAGAAAATTAAATCAGGTTCATTTTGGTCTCATTGGCCATTGCTAGAAATCTGGTAGACATTGGCAGACACAGAGTCTGCTGCTACCTCACCCTGTATGTCGATACACAGTCATAGGAGCAGAAGTTGCGAATAGTGCCATCCACCATGGCCAGATGATACTGAGGAACTGCTGAAACCTTGCATAGGCAGCACGGGAATGCAGCACCTAGGGGGAAAGGTAACATTTAACAGGTAGAATACATTCTTGTATAGCTAGTACACAGACTGTTATTTAACACATGCACTAGTCAACCCAGGTGTGGGAATTGGTGTGTGTCTCTTACCACTTAGAGTGTGTCTGGGTGGACGACTCTGTTCCACACACACAGGTGAACAGTAAAGCTGAACTTTACCCTTCTGGTCTCGTTCCATCATGGTGGTGGACACTATCACGGCTTTGTGACAACAGGCACACTCCACCGTCTTTCTGCAAGACTGAGACAAATGCGATAATCCCACAGCTGCTTTCTTTATAACCTGTTTAGAGTATTTGCAAAGCTGCCCCCTTATAATTGACCAAAGTCGACCAGAAGGGATTTTTAATTGACAGGTTTTTAATTTTATTTTTTTTAAATTACTCCTTTATTCCCAGGTGGAAAAATGACAGTGAACCCCCCCCAAAAAAAACTAATGGGAACTGTGACATGTCAAAATAAAGCTAGATTTTTAGCCAGTATTTTTAATTTGAAAGAACTAGACACAGACGCCGGTGTGCTCACTGCAAAGTTGATAACTATCCTTTGTTCATTATACAGGACACAATCCTGACTAATTTTAGATTTATTATCCAAAGTGATCAGATCCTCTACACTGACATCATCATTACAACATATGCAACTTGCTGTTGGCTTTGTCTCTCAAAATGTTTGCGATATTAAGGGTTCTTCTAATAGGTTCCGTATTTATCTGTGGTAAATGTATCTATGACATTCTTTCTCAAACTGGAGTGTAGACCAATGCTGTGCAGAGCGCGCACATGCACACGCATACACACTTGTTAGCTTACAGTTGGTAGCATCCCTAATTATTGAATATGCTTTGTCATTTGTCGTTCAGGGAAATACATTCCAGGAAATGACATACCTGTTTGTAAGTGCCAATGCATGTGGGACCACAGAAGTTCAGTTGAGACTTTTCAATTGTGAGCGTTTGGCAGGAGCCTGAGTTGCTGTTACAGTAAAGTCCACAGCCTTCACAGCAGTTCATGGCCAACTGTCTGGTTTTGCGCCATGTGACAAAACAAGCATCGCTACAGAGTCTGTGCAGGCGACCTTGATGGCTGACCTCATGCTCTATCTGCTGGAGAGAAGATCATAGTCAGCTCACAGCGAAGACAGCTTAGAAATATATAAAACAGATTTTTTGTGATTCTGACCCTTTTGGCGACTTTGCACACACTGCAGAAGAGTTTCTCTAGCTGTCGTTCAAACCGGTTTCTCGGGCTTCCTCTCCAGCCGTTTGTCAGAAACCTTGTCAATCAGTTTCTTTTTGTTTCGAAAAACTGACAGACAGAACTGGCCACAAAAGTGCATGTCATTGCCATCATCAGCTGGCATAGTTATCATGTCCCTAGGTTGAAGGATTTCCCTGCAAATTATAATTAAGGCATCAAAATACAAGATTATGACAGGTAATCTGTGTGCAAAACCACAAACAAATGCAATATAGGATCGGCCCTTGTTAGCTGGAGGCAGATGGCCAGTCAGACAGACTGTGGAGCAGAAGAGCTGTGTCGAGCCTTTTCTTTGGAACGCTGTTTGCCCCTTTAGTAGAACCTGAGATGATTTGTAGAAAAATTAAACATCAATATCACAGAAGATCCTTAAAATATCTTTGTTAACATAGAATGGCACTAACAGTTCAATTTTCTTTCAGCATTAACATTAGCAATGCGACACAGTACCTTAGAGCAGCCGCTGCAGCGGACACTCCCAGGAATGGGGGGTTGAGGGGGCCGTGGGAGTCCTGGTGACAGTATTTGTAGTGAACTTTGACCTGACAATGGTGCTTTGACGGGAAGAGGAGCCATTGCTTGGATGACAGTGCCTCGACCTGGTATAAAAATGGCTGTTGGAGTGGGAGCCGGAACTGGTACTAGGATGAGAGAGGAAGGTTTAGTGATGTCACATACACACCGTTAAAAACTGACATGCAATGGAATTTGCTGACTAGCACCAATGGCGAAGGCTTTGATTTCTCATGAATACTAAACACTAAAATAAATAGGATGATAAGTAAAGTTTGCACACTAACTGGATACAGAGAGAGAAGCATAAACACTTACCCTGCTCTGTTACTAAACCACTGCACTGAGTTGTGACTGGACTTCCTTTCTCTGACAAAAAAGGTCTATTTTTTTCTTAGGTTTTGAAAAACATTTTCAGATGAAGTCTGCAGCATAAAGGTGTAATGGCATAATTAGAAATAAGTATGGCTTTTACCAGGTGGCAAAATAACACAGAAAATGTGCAAAACCATACTCATGATGAAGCCTTGATATCCTTTAAAAACTGCACCGAATGGGAACAGAAGAACTGTTACCTTCACATAGCATTGGGCTGAGATGAGCACAAACCTACTCCTACCTATTCAAGCTTAGTTACTTGCACAGTATGGTATTTAAAGTAGAATTATATGGAAAGAGATCCATAAACTCACCTGTAGGAGACACAAAGGTGTTCCCATCCACCTACAGAATAAACAGAGCTGATCCTCAGCTCCTCCTAAAGCAAGCAAGCACATTTTATCAGAAGATATGCTTCTCTTAAGTAGGGAAATTATAATCAACATAGTATTAATTTCCGGCAGCGGACACATATGATGTTTGCTCCTGACACCTACCTCCTGGTGCTCCAGTTCCTCTTTGATCTGTCTGATGGAGCCCTGTGGCAGCAGAGCAGCATCGTAGCCCTCATCAATAGGTTCATCTTTAATGTTGATGGAAGGAGACATTGGGGGATTACTGTCCTCTGTTGGAGCTGCTGCCGATGTCTAAAATCAGAAGAGTATTTGGGTGTAATCACTGATAAACGGAGAAGTTAGTGGAAGATTTTACTTGAAATCTTTCACTTACAAAACAAAAGGTTAGGTTGTCTGTTAGCTAATTTACTTCAAAACGACATCACATTCACATTAAAAAAAAGGAAGGATATTTAAGAAATCAAACTGTAATCACAATAAATCTGTTTCTGTCGATTACAGACTTTAAATGAGAAAATGTTAAATCAATTGATTCCATAACTATCAACTTTTAACATTTGTGAATCCATTCAGAATCAAAATCAAAGAATCAGAGCAACACAGGTTTAAGAAAACTGCCCCACCTGTCCTTGCTGGCTGTCTTCTGTCCCCTCTGTCTGGTTCAGGACTTCTGCATCTAACAGAACACCAAAACAAAAAATGAAGAGAAGAAACAGGATAAAAGAATACAATATGCCATCAACAATCCATTTCAACTGTAAGTGTCCCGAGGTAGCAGCTTTACCTTGGCTGTTCTCAGGTGTGGGGTCCTGGGAGGAATGGGAGGTAACAGCAGATGCAGTACTCTCCCTCTCTCGCTCCTCCTCCTCCACTACTCTGGCTTCCAGAGGAAAAGGATTCCCTGGGTCTTTTGTACTTTCCTCTCCTGGTGGCTGTTTTTTGCCAGTCTCCTTGTCCACCTCAGCATCCTCCAAGGAGCCCATGGGCAAGGCAAACTGCCAGTCTTCATCTTCTTCTTCTGGTCCAAACGCAGGAAGGCCATCCAGTGCATCATCAAATGCAGCCCCTCCACGTCCTCCTCCCTCTTTTGTTCCCATGGTGAATGATGATGGTTGATCAGGGGAAGGGGAGGCAATGCTAGGAAAGGATGGCTTTTCCACCTCGTCGTTCATCTTTTCCTCCTGTCTGCTGCTGTTGCTGTCATTTTCTACCTGAGGTTGTTCCCCTTGACTTGACGTTTCGTCCACGCCCTTCATCTCCTCCTGACCTCCACTCTTGGAAGACGTAGCAGAACCTCTGGAGGAGTCCGCAAACTCTCCAAGTCCCATCACCTCATCAAACACTCTAGATAGATGCTGTTCATGCTGTATAGAGAGATTACAGAAATGGTTGATTTGAATTCACACTGACATCTTACACATGCTACTTTTTGTTCCAACCTCTCCTGTATACAGTTAACTGACATTGACTCGTCGTATTATGTCCTATAAATAACAATACACAAAAATCTAAACAACTAGAAAAGCACTTAGAGAGCGCAGACCTCAGCCATGCAGCTCATTTGCACCTATATTGTGATTTGCAACCACTATTATAGTCTTTCATTCATTTCGGCTAACAACCAAACATGCTAACCCCTGCGCCACACAGTCAGTCTGCTGCTGATACCGTTCTATGGTTCTAGACACATATGCTGAAACGAGCCGTGTATCACAGTGAAAAGGAATCTTTCAAAAGGTTCCTGGATCCAGATGGTTCCAGAACACTACCAGTATTTAATCGTCTGTTCCTGGTCCATTATCAGCATTTCCTGAAAATGTCGTTAAAATCCATACATAACACGTGCAAAAACGTTACGTCCCTGGCAGAGGTATTAAAAACAACAACAACTCAGCAGTCCATTGGAAGAACAATAAAACTATTTATATGCATGTACAATGTACAAGTCACCCCATATTTGATGACCAATGCAATCTATGACTAACAAACTACTGCAGGCGGCTTATTGTTTATTGTTGGCAGGACAGCTTCCAACACCGAAAACTTGTGACATACGTTAGTGTTTTAAGGTGACAAATCAAGAGGTTTTATGGTAGCGCTGGGTGATATGGACAAAGATGGATTTTTTTTTAACATTAGGTATGGTTTTAATCATTTT
This sequence comes from Lampetra planeri, assembly GCF_965212315.1. Taxonomy (NCBI): domain Eukaryota; kingdom Metazoa; phylum Chordata; class Hyperoartia; order Petromyzontiformes; family Petromyzontidae; genus Lampetra; species Lampetra planeri. The sequence goes on along the minus strand of NW_027615549.1, from coordinate 10,812 downwards.
ATATGAACTCAAGAATACGTGGAAATCAAAGATAGTTTACTCTGTTGAAACTTCTGCAACAGTACCAGTGAACAGCGCTTGGCTGAGCACGGAGCATCATCTGTTGAAGGGAAATTTAAATGCTGAAATATCTTTTAAAAATACACAACTTTTATAGAAAAGTAAAGCTCTGAGTAAGCATCTGTCTATGACTGGAAATGTGATGAGACATACATTTCTCCCATTTTAACAGTGTTTGCACACTGCCCTGTACTGTCAATGAAAGACCCTCTGATTGAGAGATTTGCCATTGTAACTTTTTTCTCCTACTACAAATTTCTACCAGATTTTAATGTACTAAGAGGATGATAGTGGGCTGTTCCACGTTGCAAAACCAAACCATGTCCATAGCACTAAAGTATCATAAATTGTCCTTGGTATTAGTTTGTTGTCATTAGTTGCTGCCGTTTCTCACACTTATGTTTTGGCTGGACAAGCTGCACAGGTGCCAGGGCAGCAATCTGCCAAGCTGTGTGTCTAACGATTTCTTTACTAGAAACTATTTCTCAATAGACTGAGCCCAATGGGGAAATCCGTTGTTTGGAGGGTACATTGAACTACTGATGCACACACATCTATTCTGCATTAATCTGGTAACATTACAATTGCAGACAGCAGCCTCCCCATACATTCCACCCTAAAGTCACAACATGTGGTAACTTTGACTAGTCTATATGTAGAAAACAAGATGAATGTAGTAAAATAGTATCCACTCTAAACAAACAGCATTCCTATTTGTAATTTTGTTCACAGCACTTGTACATGTCTATAAATGCTAAAGGACAGATGAACTAATAACTGGCCACCAAACAAACAACAAACATACTTGATCATACTATCAAAGCAAATATACACAGATACTGGTGTGTGAATGCAAATACAAATGAATATGAATTAAGGGGCAAGAGCAAGCATTATTTGGAAATGCGATTGCATGTATGCAAGAATCAAGATATGGATCTTTTCCCAACTAACTATGCAGCCCTTTTTGGACACATGCTAGCAGCCCCTGTACTTTACTTTTCCATATTTTTTTTTTAAAAGCTATTAAATGAATGCATTTCAAAATAAAGCTAGTAGAGCTAATAATGACTTGAAACAATGCTGCAGCATGAGCAGGAAACCATATTTCTCAAGCTGGTACATTTTTCTTTTAACCAACTGTCAAACAGTGCTTTTTTACTTTTTTTTTGGTCAAAGATAAATAAGGATTTCGAAACTCAAAAAAAGGGATAAACCCCCATTTAGCCACTTTCTATCTTTATTTGAGGGTTCTGTTTGCAAATCAACAACAGGGATTCCTTTTAAAAATGCAATAAACATTTTGCAGTGAATCATATGGTTCTTTCCATGGAATATCCTTCAGTCATTCAGTAACAAACGGATTTGAAAAAGGAAACATTTTTTCATCACAATTTATGTAATATATTTGGACATTTACACTGAAATGGCTCCATTTGCTGACCATCAAATATTATTCAAAGCCATAAAGAGAAAAAAAGATGGAAAATGTCTTAAAATATTTATCATTAAAAAGGTAAAAATGGTTGTTATTGTATCCTCAACATGACTGAGTAATATAACATGCAAATATGTGTTAAATTACTTGACTGTGTCATGTGACCCAGAATGCAGTTAGTCTGACCTGAAACATTACTGCCTATAGAGTCAACAGCTTCATATTTTGACTTTTGACAAAAAGAACGACAGTGGATTCCCTTGATGGAAATTGCTCCAGAAGAATGCCCTAGCTTAAGTTGACAAATTTCTTAACAAAGTTTTTTTGTTTGTTTCATTACCAAATGACAATACCTTGCTCTTTTTTTCTCAAGATACTCAGCCCTAGCTTGTGGGTCAGCATTCTTCCTGGCCTTGAAGTGGCATCTGGAATGACAAAACTAGACCTTAAAAATATCATATTATAGCATAATTATTGGTTCATTTTCTGTCAATAACTTCACAAAACAATGATAATGACCAGTGTTGCTATCATTTAGTAATGTGAAAAATAACAATCTGCAAAAGTTAAAAGAAAATACATCATATTGTTATTAGTGTATCTATATTAAGCCAATGCCAAGGAGCTACAGATACAAATATAAATCTGCACTGGTTCAAAGGTCCATTCTGAGGACATAGAACAGAGTTCATGTCCTGTTAACAGAAGATCTTTGTTATCCAAGGAGGACGAATATATATTTCCCCTTTGTAATCAGGCACTTAATAGGCCTACTGTGTAAAATATTATCTTAACCGTAAATATGTTGACGACAAAAGCAGTTCTTGCATAAATATGTAAATAAGGTTTGTGGTGTGGCTATTTGACAGTTTTATATTTTTGAGCTTAACATTATAGTGAATACTCATATATAAGTGAGTAAATACGTAGAGTGTAACGCTGAGTATTATAACATGGTATTTTAAAGGCTTTATTTATTTTCACATTAGAATTATGCATTGGACAACAAAAATAACATGCCACATATTTGACTCTTGTATTTTGTGGTTTGTTACACTATTTCCACGTTGGTTGTAAAATTCAGTAACATGGAAAAAAATAGTTGTTTGATAAGGTTGTGGATCATGATCTGCCTAAAAAAATGGAAGAAAAAAAATCACTAACTACAATACAAACGGAGCAAAACTTCAATGCTCAGTGTACGAACTTTCTTAACTAACCAGGACTACTGGAGTTAGTGATGAATTGTTGCTCTATAACCTTATAGCCAATGATACATTAACAGGTGTGGAAAAGATGACTGACGTTAGCGGCAACGACATAATCCGGGTGAATGGAGACACCGAACCCATCTCCCACCGATGTACAGCCGGGTAAGTGATTCCCCCACCATCATACACAATGTGCTATAGGCAACAAGCAATTCCTGGACGATCACAATGAGGAACAGATTAGAGGAACAGCTGCAAGCTCAGCGCTGATTTAAACTGTTTTCCCGTTCCTCCACTGCATGTTTTATTCGGATGGGAACCAGACCTCATCATTTCGTACTGAATGAACCAAAGTGTTCATCACAGCGTTTGGGCACAATGCCTAGCAGGCCTCGTGCTGTTTAATTACACAGGTTTGCTTGCATCGTAGCTAACCAATGTGTAACAAGAGAGACACCCAGCAAAAAAAAATGTTTTCTGGTGTCCGGGTGGTAACAGCGTTCAAGGGAATGGTGAACCAATGCATTCACACATTTCACGGGGACTGTGAAAGCAGCATTCAACGGTGCGGGGGTGGGGGAAGCAGCAGCTTGTGATTCACAAAGGGCCTCGTCTTGTGACAGATATGTAGTTGCATGTTATCGGCATGTCAGGTTGTTAGACGAGACTCGGGGTCATTGCATGCATTGTGGTATAAAACACTGAACAATCTTCACAGTACCCCCAGAATCAAGCTAGCTAGCTTTAGCATGGCATACACATCTCGACCACACGCTTGCCCACAGTAACTACGAATCTCAACGCGCAGCTGTGCGATTTCATTTAGTATAAAGTCCTGCTACAATTACTTACCATGTGACAATTTCATACCTTTAATCGTTTGAGCCTAGATTCCTCCGAGTCCGCCATGTTTTAATTATGCTGCAAACACCGTCGTATTTTTAAGCACCCTCCCAACTTCTTACGTCACAGCTTGTTGAAGCGACTATTTTCGCCGATGGTCGAAAGGCTTCTCTGAAACCCATAGGTCGGACGCTCCAAAATGAGAAAGTTATATCGTCTTAGTATATGGAATGAGATGACTGTCAAATCCCGTATTCACAACATAAAACTACAAATTCTAACTATACTCATCCGTATTCATAGTAGTAACCATACGAAGGAATTACGCAATGAATTAGTATATTTAAGTGAATATGGGATTTTGAGACTCCATATTAGTAACTTATATAGTGGAATGGATGTTGTATTCTTCCAACTCACAGACATGGCAATTGCCGTTTTGCAATTGAATACCAGGTGTTCATTAGTTAATGGACAAGATTACAAGAAACATGGTGTAAAAGTATGATTGGAGTTTACTGCCATAAGGAAAGAGAGAAGCAGGGAAGGGAGAAGGAGTTGTCACATCCATACCAAAAGGAATGCATTGTATTGAAGGAATGCATGGAAAGGAACAGGTAACAACAGTGACCAAATGTGGACAATTATTTATAGTACAACAGTAATAAATTATTATAACCCATGTAATAAATTTACCTAAGGTACATGACATGAAATAGGCGGGTATGCACATGTGGTGAGGGAGTTTTAATGCACGAGGCACAGAAGTCGTGGAGGAATGATGATAATGGTTTAGTATGCATCAGCAATTGCACAGGAACGGGATGTAACAGAAGACACAGACAGAAAGTGTAATGGACTTAATACAAGTGTCAAATTATATACAAGTATTCACATCAATTATCCAAGCAGCAGAGGAGGCAATACCAGAGAATGCAGATACAAATTAAAAAAGAACAAAACAAAGCTAATCCAAATGGTACTGAAACATTTAAGACAGTACTACAGATACTGTTAGATGAAATGCTACTAATAATGACTTGGGTGAACTTGGGTGAACATCCAGCAAAATCCTACAGGAGTGTCAGGAACACAGAAAAGCAAAATGTAAAAGTCTAGGCAAAGTAAAAACACAAGAATCAGCAATATCAGTCAAACAGCACAGTGCCATCCCTCCCTGGAGGTTCAAAGCTGCATCGCAATTACTGGGGGAAAAAAAAAACCTTAAAACAAAGGCCGACATGGATAAAAGTACAAAGCTGTATGATCCAGCATTATATGAATGGATAGAAATCTTTACACAGTTCAAAAGACCCAGACAGACACGCTGGAAAAATGATTATGAGAAGAATGTTACAGCAAGGCTTGGGTGTTTTAATGGAATATTATTGTAAGGAGAGTAGGATATAGTCTGTCTGTTTATTTTTCTTTGTTTTGTTTATTTACTGGTTCTCCATCTCTATTTATTGGTACTCCAGTCCAGTAGGAGGCGTTAAATTTACTTATAATCAGTTGCCAACCGCCACTAAAATCAAAAGAAGAAGAATGTAGGCCAAACCTGGGTTTGTGTTTACGTATATTCGTTGAGTTATATTTACGTAGCAGCCTGCTTGCAGCAGTTTTGGTTATTGCAGTTTTTCTCGGTGTAATCTGTTCTGTACCGGCGAGTAAATGGCAATGGCGGCAGCGAGAGAGGCGTTGGCGGGGGGGCCTGCTTCTTTGTCCCGGTTCAGGGGAGCACTGGTGGCCGCTGTGCTGGGAGACTGTGTCGGCGGGGAGTTCGAGGGAGCAGAGGAGGTTCCGGTCGAGAGTGTGTTGAAGCACCTGAATAACCTGGACGATGAAATTAAAGGAAACGGTCCGTGACCTTTTTTTTTTTTTTTACAATCGTTACCCTGTTTCAGACTATGTGTCTCCTCTGTGGCCCAGTTGTTTAAGGTCTTCCATCACATATGGTATTAAACTGGACCCCTTCCTGCCACCATCACAGTTCCAGCTAAAAGACATGTCACTGAATTTAGTGTAAACTTTTGGCAATCTCAGACTTCATATTTGATACTGAAGCAAGTTTATGAACAGCAATGAAACGCCTGGACATCCATGTGTGACTGTGTCACGCTCTGTTTCTGTATTTCCTTCAGGTATCCTCGAGTACAGTGATGACACAGCCATGGCACGTTGTGTTGTCCAGTCTTTACTCACTCGGGCTGGTTTTGACGAGCAGGACATGGCTCGCAGGTATATAAATGCACGCTGCTTTGGTTTATTGTGGTGCAGAATGTTGTTTCAAAAGCTTGGGACGTACGGTTAGAGCTCTGGCGTCTCACTTGTCTAGGTTTGCTAAGGAGTACAGTGCATCCCCAGGTCGGGGTTTATGGCTCCGGAGTAATCCAGGTCTTGAAGAAGCTGGCTTCACCACAGCTCAGGGACGTGTACCAGCCAGCTAGAGACCAGTTTAATGGCAGAGGCTCTTTTGGGAATGGAGGTGCAATGAGAGCAGCGCACCTTTGCTCTTGGTTTCCGCAATCTGGCTGATGTCAAAAAGGTGCGTAAAGAAAAAAAAAAAAAAAACAATGTTTTTGCCATCACCATAAAATATTATTTAATATTTATTTAACAACCAAACACATTTACATGCAGCTCATAAAGTAGAACTGTAGCTGTTAAGTGTTGTAAAGTTCGTTCTATATAAAAGCAGAAACATTAACAGGGTTCATTACATAATATTCCATATTTAGCGTCACACATTCACAGATTTTTTGTGCTACAAGATTTACTGGCATGTCAACTTTCTCTCTAGTTTGCACGTCAGGGTGCCATGCTGACCCATGCCTGCTCTCTGGGTTATAATGGAGCAGTGCTGCAAGCGTTAGCGGTCCACCTTTCCCTGCAGGGGGCGCTAGACATGCCCCAGCAGTTCCTCAACAGGCTCGTGACTCTGATGGAGGAGGTGGAGTGTGATGAAGTGTCACGCAAAGATGCCCAAGTGTGAGTACTTCATGAGAGCTTATATTACTTGTTTTGCACAGATCTGATTTAGTCAATTAGTCAATGTCTGAACGTAGTCTGAAGGTTAGAAACATCTAACACTGAATAATCACACTGTACCACGGATGGTTTCTGTTTTGTGTCCAGCCTTAAAGAAGCAGAGAAGCCATTCTGTGAGCGTCTTTATAGAGTTCGAGACTTGATGGACAGGACCAACGTCAGCATTGAAGAGGTCATTTCTAAACTGGGTGTGTGTCCGTCAGAGTATCTGACATTCACCTATTCTTCTTGGTCCCACCACCTCACATGATCTTATACATGTTTGTTTTGCCTTCATCTATTAATTTATTTTCAGGTAATGGCATCGCTGCACTCCACTCGGTCCCTACTGCAATCTTCTGTGCCATCCACTGCCTTCAGCCCATTCAGGGCTTTCCCGCAAAGTATGGTGGTGTGGAGAGGACAATAGCATACAGCATGGCGCTGGGAGGGGACACAGACACCATAGCTTGTATGGCAGGGGCAATTGCTGGAGCCCACTATGGCTTTGAGGCCATTCCTCAGCCCTGGATAAGGTGCTGTGAAGGGGCCGAGGAAGCACTCCAAAATGCAGAGCCGCTTCGGGAGCTGTACTACCAGTTATCCCATGCTGGAAGGAGTGGTGCCAGTGATGACAGCTGTAAAGATCCATCAGAAAACAGTCAGAAACAAAGAGTAAGTGACTAGTAGAGTAAATGGGAGGAGTGACACAAACAAATCATTTGCATTGTTTGGACTGACCTTCATTAGTCTGTTGTCTTCTGAGAAGTTTCTCCCTGTTTTGTGTCAAACAATCCTCATCATTTGAGAATTTCATAAAATATGGTTTTATTCAAAAAAACAAACAAACAGGAATGCAGAATTCAAGGTTCACACTGTGGGTTCACTGGTCATCTTGCAGCCTAATAGAATGGCATTGCTCTTTAACATATAATATAGACACAAACAAGCACAAACTTCTTTTCACAATGCGTTCTCTGTTCACAGCTGTTGATGTGTCAATGTTTGGATGAAATCCTGTTCAAATATAAAACGGTACATGTCAGTTGGTGGTAACATATACAGTAGTTCGCGTCTTTGATTTGTTTCTTTTTTTTAGTCAGCTGAAATGTGATTTTCCTGTTGTGGTTAAAAGCAGTGGCTCAGTGGTCGAGTCATAACAGAACCCAACTGAAGTTGAATGGGGCCGTTGCACCAGACAGATTAAGGAATCAAACCACAAGGTTGTCGGAGCGAAACAACCAGCATGCGATGGGAGGCAGAACTGGTTGACAGCACCAGTGAGAGGTTCACACATCTGTGGTGCTCTGCAGTAAGGTGGCACTCCTCTGCGCCGATTCTTGGGTGTACTTTGTCCTGTACTGCACATTCACTGTGTGCAGTCGTTCCCTGAGGGCTTTTGTTCAATGTACATATTTATCCTGCAGAAATGTTGGTTTTCAAAAATCAGTATGGATGTATCGGGATCTTGACATGTGGGGGTTATTTATTTTGGTTTTACTGCTGCCAGTGAACTTTTTATTTATACACTATTGTACATATGTTAAAGCTACGTTTAAGCCTTTGAAAGGTTCTTGTCATCTATCAAGGATGTATAAAATTGTAAAGGCAAAAGGGAATTGAATGTGTTGTCTTTTATTGGTTTCCAAAGTTATACCTAAACCTGAGTTTGTTTATCAAGAACTGTGGAAAACTGCAGAATGTTATTTCACAGTTACTGATAACCTGAATTCAAACATGAAACTCAGTTTAAAATAGAATTAGAAAACTGTGACAGTGTGAAAGTGACAAAGGAAGAAGGCAACAAGCATCACAATGGGTTCATTATTTCAGCTTCATTTAGATGTTCATTGCATTTACTGACTGCAAAAGTACACTTAGAGCAGGTGGTATGCAAGTGTCATCCAATGATCCCTGGAGGTGAAGATTTATGTCCGCAAGCTTATTTCAGACCAAGGAACGGAAGACAAAAAACAGTCATGAGCTATGACAAGTTTTTTAAGCCCAAATGTCACACATTTAGTTGTAACCTACACACACGCTGCTTCTTTCATTTGCAAGAGCAAAATCATTTTTTTACAAATAAAACCATTCATGTTAAGAGCTTTAAATATACATCTTCATGTCTGTTTGAGACTTTATAAATTAACCGAAACATTGAACTACTAGCACAAATCCTACTCGTTCCCCCCGACCTCTTAAATGACATTGTTTGTCCATTTACTCACCTCCTATACAAAGGAGCTCTCAGTGCAAAATGTCACAAACCGTTCTGTGCTTTCATGTAAACAAAGTAAACAAATATATCAATGTTTTTAAGCCCACTAGGGAGCTGACAGATGCATTTCTTTTTATTTAATAGTCCTGAACTTGATGCTAATGGCACTGATCTACAAATGATCATCAGAAACAAAATGTAGCTATCCACTCGTGTCATGTCAATCTTTGTTCAATGTTTTGTTCAGACAACGCGTTTTTCTTTAGACATTATATGCCCAATAACCAGCATTTCAAACTTGTTTGGAGCAACTGGGAACCAGTAGATCTGTGGACAATCCAGAATCCCACGAAGGATGTCGTCACTCTATTTTCATGTTGCTATGGCAACTACCTACACTGAAGAGGTGTAGTAAGTGCAATGGGACACACAAGCATAGAACCATGTTTGTCAGAATATGAATTCTCTCCACTGTCGTCCTGTTTGGTCTTTGACTGAGACCTGTGCTTCTGTTCTTGGCGAGTCCGTTCTCTTCAGCACCAGAAATACCACATTCAGCCTCACCGTCCTCAGTCGCCCTCCCACACACAGTCACACTCCCGCAGAGGGTTTCTCTGCCGCATCGTGGTAATAACAGTGATTCTGTTTTCGGACAGCTCTCTGAGCTGATTGATCAGCTCCTGAACACAGGGGCTGGGCCAGGGGTGACCATTCAGATAGTCCCTCAAGATGAACGAACGCTCCACCAAAAGCTCCAGCTGTACCAGGTGCCGCAGCCGGTGGAGGCTCAGCAGGTCCTTCTCTGGCTCCCGGCGGAAAAACCTGAAACACAAGAGGAAACTGCATGAAGGGAAGTTACCGGACAAATTAAGTTGAGCTTCCAACAACACTCCTGTAGGTGGATCAGCTGGGATGTAGAAGGCACAAAAACATCCAACCCAGCTCACCGTATCCTGAGCGTTCTGAGCTGAGGGAAGAGCATGGGGATGCGGCGGCTGAGGCTGCCACTTGAGCGGTTCTGCTCGATGTCAAGGTGCTCAAGAGCTGGAACTTTGGGTGCGATGGAGTCCAAGTCTTTCAGTGTTATGGCCACACGCAATGTCAGCCTCGTCACAGTGGAGGGGATGGTGGTCGTGTAAACAGCAAGAGAGTTCCCTCCTGTGAGGACACAACGCAGTGTGTTGACATTCAGTATGTCTGTCTAGTATTTATAAGCTGCATATAAGGTGGAACCCCAAACCAGCAGCTATGCAATGAATGCATGGCAGTAGTGGTGCACAATATAAGGATACTTTGAGACTCACGCTAAGTGTGTGTGTGTGTGTGTGTGTGTGTGTGTCAGTGACTGAGCTGTGACATAAAGTGGTTATTGTGATGGTAGATGGGGAGGTGCATCCCCCTAATATCATGGTAGGGAATGGTAGACTGCACAAAATATACTGACTAGCTTTTAATTCAAGTGAAACACAGAAAATTACCGACAGAATGGCATTGAAAGAAATGTAGGTCCAAAAGGTCTTTAACACACCAAAGTAAAACTCACCGATGATGGTGAGTGTCTCCAGTTGGTGGAGAGGACTCAGCCACGACGGGAGGCGACACTCGACACCCTCCCTGATGTATCTGTAGCGGACCGTGAGCGACCTGAGGGAGGTCAGGCTCCTCAAGGCGTCCTCAGGCAAGATGGTCTCTGGGTACTCCACCAGTTCCAGACTGGTCAGGGCTGGGCCACCATACCGGGCCATTCCTGAGCACCAGAGGTCAACAAGTGCTTTGGGATAAGGATCGGGGGCGTTTGTGTCCATGCTGACACAAAAACGTCAACAAAACTTTATAACTGACCCAGTGACGTCATTTTCTTACAATATTTGCGTAATGAAAAGTGATTTCATATTCATTTAGGAATTACAAGAAACATGTTATTGGTACACACATACTGTACACACATACACACATTTCGCTCTTTCGCTCTCACATGCACATGCTTTACTGTACACGCACCACACGCACACACA
>NW_027615548.1:0-39881 GCF_965212315.1 Lampetra planeri | reverse complement strand
GTAGTACCTACAGTACCATATAACGTGTAGAGAAGCAACTAAGAACCGGCGCAAGAACAGATTTTTGCCAAATTTCTATGGTGTGATGAAACAACTCTACTTTTCCACGCAGAAATGACCCCAAGTTACCAACTTGTACATCCACTGCAAGTGGAACGCACCCTAACTAACCTACAAACCACTGAACATGGTGGGGCCTCGTCGAGGCTGGAGCATGGCTATTGCACTTGAATTCTGCACATGGCTGTTGATATATTTGATATTTGGTGGTGTTGACCGGTTTGTCGCTAACATTGCTGTGGTCTTCAATAATAAGACTCCACTTCGAACCATGTGCTTGACACATCGTGCTGCGTCTCACAACTTCTGACAATGTGCTAGTTGGGGCGACTGGCCACTGGGAAATATAAACAAAAGAGCAGATGAAGCAGCCGAGGATATTTTTACCAGCTAAAAGGAAAGAGGACTTATGTTGACTGCAAAGACAGTGAGGTCCAGGATCCCCTCATCCTCTAGACAGAGCATGAACTGTATCAACACACAACAGGCTTCTAATTTATCTGATGGGTGTGACAGTCAAGACACATGCCACATTTCATGGTCACGTCTCCGGCTCCACAATGACAACGTCTTGAATATAAGCACATCCTGAGGAGGTATTATGCTGCCAACGTGATACAAAACAAACAGTTATTTCAAAGCTCAATGGTTTAACATCAGGTATCTAAAAAAAATCACACAGACAACAAAGTGATGAATCTGGATCATTATATGACATGGACGTATGAAAACGTGAAAGGCCATTTCAAAGATCTGGTCTTAAAAAAATGGGAGACGACACTCACTGACACTGAAAACACACAGAGACTGAATTAGACAGGAGAAAAAGACAGTTACCCTGGCTGAGGATTTCCTGCTTCTGTAAGACGCAGCATTGCAGAAAGAGAGATGTCTATTACGTTTAGGATCAATCATTAATGTCTCACGCTCAAAATGCTTAAAAACATCTACAATTACAGTCAGCACATCACAGCGTTGTCAGGATGATTCTAACTTCATGAACCTGCACCACCACCACCAACAACAACAACAACAACAAATGCCATGGAATGACACCTAATATTCGCAGTTAAACTTAAACGGATTGCCCCCAGCTGGTTAATACAGGTATTGCAGGAGGTCGAAGATATTTACTTGACTTTCAGCATTGAAAAAGTTCTCATTCAATCCACTTCCAGGTGTTTATGTATCAGCAATTAGAAAGAATGAAATTCTCCAACTGAACAGTTCATCATTCCCTAAAATCACATCCAGTGAGAAAAAAAGCACTCCTGCTGCCGAACACTGGTCTTCAGAGTCACAAGCAGTTAGAAACAAACAATTTCTTGCAGCCAAGCACTAGTAATGACAATAAAAGGCAGATTTACATGCAAAATTCCAAAATAAATATCTGTTGCATGGATGAGACAGCACAAACCTCCTCTGGATTGTATTTGGCCAACACTCCATCTCCATGGAACTCCTGCAGCACATCCTTTAGCTTCTTGGTTGAGTCTGAGAAAACAGAATCTCTGTGTTTAATGTCTTTTAACTCCCTGTTCTTCACTTAAATGTTCACTGAAGTAAGGCAAATATGGCAACTTGACATTTTGTTAGTAGGTCCTATCATAGCTAAAATGAAATAAATGCCATGCTCAGAATTTTTAAGATAAGTGAAATTGTGTTGAATGTATTTCATTTATAGTTAAAAACAACCACAACAGTTGAACAGGCATATTTCTTTGACAGTCACTGCAGGCTGCAGTGCATTTACAAGATGTGCTGCTAAGTCAATTAACTGCACCGCAGAAACCAGATTGTAATGTTGCTGAGATGGATTGAAGAACCATTTTTCTCACAAACACTGGAGGGCCTGGTTCATCTGTTAGCTCATTGCTCTTTTAATTAGCCTTGAGCAGACAATCGGCTCCACACGTTGAGATTCATGCGGACACAAACATGGACCAGTGCCACACTGTACGACCTGAACTCAACAGATACAGGCAGCTCTGGCTCCATTATTTAGGAGGCAGTTTGACGTGATGTTGACATGAATCCTCTAAAACTGGTTGGAAAATAAAAGTGTGGTGTTTCAGTTGTTGACGAGCGAAACCTGTCAACAGCCCCTCAGTCACTCTCTCATGGATCTTTCTAATGCATCTCTTCTCAAACCACATTGTTCCAACAAAGTGAATCTAAACGCCTCAAACTGGAATGAGAATTTATCATTGTCATTTTGGAAAAGTGATTATATGTCACCTTCAGCAATCATGATTATTTGTATTTCCTCAAACAGTAATTTTACCCTCATGGGTTTAAGGCTCATAAAGGTAAAATAGCCCTCCCAATTCTAAAGCAGCACTTTACCCACACTATACACAGTCGCAATTCTTTCACATAGAAAGGAACTCTAATTGAGCCAGATCTTAGGTGCATGATGAGGCACACTGCAATTAAATTGTTATGAAAGCGTGCACAGATCTCTCTAATGAGAAGGAAGAGCATGAACGAAGCCATCGTGGCCCCTCGTTCTTCAGCTCGAAGAATATTTCATAACCCGAAGCTACAACACTGCTCATTGAATTATGCCCACATGCCTGCAGGCACACGTGCACACGTATGAGGACTGTATTCGTCCTCCTGCTTTTTCCTCCCACGGTTTCCATATCAAGCTTCATTGTTTTGATCACATCTTTTATGTTGTGTTAGATTCAACAAACTCCTTCGCCACCCACAAAGTGTGCAGATAATGTTAAAAAAACAAAACAGAAATTAAACCTCCAGAGCTCCAATCTGAACAAAAGTTCCTCCAATTGAAGTGTAATAACTAAACCCCCATGTCCTTTCTGATGTGCCTTTCATATTCAACAATATGTCTCAACATGGAGACTGGGAGAATGAGCTAAGCCCCGCCCACTCACACAGTGCTGCCCTGCCAAGTCACCCTTGCGACAGAAATGCTGTTTCTCCACTCCAGAGTATGTCGTTAGTGTCCAAAGCTGTCACAGCTGTCCAAAGTAGGGTTGATTTTTCACTGAAGGTGTTTAGGACTGTTAGCGATGAACAAGCGGGGCGAGAAGACAATTGGTGGCGAAAAATGACAGCTATCTGATATAACACCAGCCACAGACAAATTCATGTGCAAAAGACAAAGGTCAAGCCAGCAAAGGTGCTTTGGGGGTTCATTTACTCTGTAATGGGAACACAAGTGGAATATCATAACCAACTGGTTAGGAAGGTGGTCAAAAGCAGAGGTTGACAAAGTACTCCTGTTAGGAGAGAAACCACTGGTCAAACATTATCACAACTTTGCTAAATCATGCAGTTTGTTTCATAAAACTGACGTTCCTAAAGTAACGAGAACAGAAATATGTTGGAGTTAAAAGTACGACAATTGTCTTTCAAACGTAGTGGAGTCAAAGTCATAATTTGCCATAGAAATGATACTTGAATAAAGTATAGTCACTCAAAAAGAGTACTTAAGTACAGGATTCGAGTAGATGTACTTCACTGCTGTCCATGTCAACGTGTTGTCAATTACAGTGAGAACTGTCACGACCAGCTGAAGCACTGGAACAGGAGAAATGAGGGAATATCAGTCATTACTGTGAAATTAAAAATGTACCAGACAAGATGCCTCCAAGATGTTTGACACTGACAGCAGCACTGGGGGATGTAAATCAGCTGAGTACAGTTGTGCCTCTCTGAAGTTCCATTGTTTGTCATTTGGCTCTTTGTATGTTCAGAACTTTCCACAACTATGTTTGGTTTGTGCATAAAAATCAGCCTGCCAGGTTGTACCGCCACAATTTCCATCCCGCTTCAAATGATGAAACGTGTCAACATCCTGGAGCGTAACGTAAACGGCAGACATCCAGAACGCACAGTCTGCTGAGCACGGGAGCCATTAGTGGTTTGCAGATGAATCTTTCAGAGCTGCACACATTAAACGCTTTCACGGCCTGTAGTGGCTGCATCAGCAGGAGGATCCTCGTGTAGGACCTGGAATGAAGCATCTGAATATTTCACAATGGGAGTTATATTTTTAATAAAAATGTGTTTTGTTTTGTTTTTTTTTCATTGTATGAAAAATAAGTTTTGTACGATATCATACACACCAGATTAGCCTAATATTCAAAGTAATACATGTGCAAAATGTGTAAATTAAGGTGAAGGAACAGAATTAAGAGGTTTGTGGGATTTGATACAAGAGTAATTGAATGAGTCGTGTGACAAATTACTAATCCCTGACTTATTCATGAGTTCTGAAAAGATTGAGCTGAGATAACACCAAAAAAAAAAAAAAAAACAGCTGAAAAATGATGATGTGTTTTGTCACTGTGTGATTTAATAATTGAGAAATCGGGATTAATTGACATATTTGCAAAATTTGCAACATGCTATAAGTCTATTATCAGAGGTTGAATGAGCAGTAACTGGTGATGAAGATTGTAATGTGGTGATGTGAGCACACTAAAGATTGTGGACTCTGTGCCTTTCACAGCTGCGTAGAGGGTGACACCTGAAAAATGAGTGTTGTTGAAGAGTGTGATCACACACAGGCAGACAGGAAGAATCACTTCACACGATGTCACGCACAGATGAGGCGCCTCTCCTACTCACACTGAGTGTACTCTGCAGCAGGGCGAACTCAGCCGGGGGTCAGCGTGGACCCATTTGTCCTGGCTGCTCATTGTGTTCAGGCCTTGTGTCGGTGTCCAACCAGCATTCCCCGGGCAGCAGCAGCACACAGCAGGACGTCACACGCTGGGGAAACACATTTAGTCGGACTTATTGGCAGTGACAGTGAGTGAGAAGATTCAATGTGTTAAATATACAGGTGACCTGGACACCAGCTTTTGCGTTTGTTGTTCTTGCATTCCAAAATGGCAGAAAACAGATTTATCATCATCATCATCGTCAGATTTCTAAATCTTCCATGAGTGCCGTTATGTAAATCAACGGGTAAAATTAACTCTTTGGCTCTAAGGAAGTCAGCACTTCCTCATTTCTACCAAATAGGAGTAAACACACTGACTTTCTCCTGCTATGTTGCCCCCTACTGGTTTGGAGTGTGATAGATTGTGCCTTGCTTGTTCACATATCACTCCAGACATTTTATAAATATGAATAATGATAGGCTTGACTTTATCACAGGGAATATGTAGACAATTCAGGATATTTATAAGAATAAAATGCTGCATATGGCATCTTGAACAAAATAATCAAATCTGTAATCACCTTCATGCTGGCCTCTCAGACATGTGACATAAAATGGTGCAACAAGTAGAAGTGGCCCTGTGTGAGAAAACACCTCATTTGGACATAAAAGCATTCAGAGCTGCATCTGTTCAGATAACCTTGCACCAGCCGCGCTGGTTGCTATGATGACAGCGTGATCTCGTTCAAGCAAAATGAGCTTTGTGGGCTGGTAATTAGAGTTTGAACACAGTCCAATATCAGTGTACATAAAAATGAGAGCCTGTGAGTATTTCTGCTTTAACTTTGTCCTACATCACTCTGGATGTGGAACATGCAAAATGGTTCAGATTCAGACAAAAGCAAAACTCAGAGCGAGCGTCAGTGAATGACACAAATTAAAATAAATTTCCGCTTTTATAGGACTGATGAGGGGTGCGGTTCACAAGCGATCATATCAGGGGGTTGTTAAACAGGTCTCTCTGATATCTGTCGTTCACTGGAAATTGTGGCTCAACAAGTAGACATGTTCATTCATGTGGAGACTACGTGTGTGTGTGTATAATAACAATAATACACACTGGTGATGTTTGTGTGTATGTGTGTGTGTGTGTGGTGTGTATTGTATAATAAGAATAATACTGGCACACACTGGTGTCTGTGTGTGTGTGTATTGCACGCGCACAAACATCCATGTGTGAATTTCCCTTGTTCAGGGTTTACGACTGGATGAGGCTGCAGAAAAGAATGCAGTTAAAAGAGCATCATTAAATAATAAAGACAAAACAGAAAGTGAAAAACAACAATCAGTACAGTGTGCAGCCACTGGTGCTGGTGTGTTGGCACACTGGGGTGCGTGGGAATCAGCCTCCCTCACATAAACTTTCATCTGCCGCTGGAGATTAAATGAGGGAAAATTCTGCCATGTCTTATTCCATCTTTCACACAAGAAAAAAATGCTGATGGAGGATTTCCTCCAGTGAGTTTCATGCAAATATCATTTTTGATAAAGCAGTGACGTGTGCAGTCATTCCCTCTGTGCACTGACTGCAATCATTCTCTCTCTGCTGCTGTCTAATTGCACTGCATCCTCACAACTCTCAAATAAATTGTTGAGATTCAGCAGTCGCCCCCCCAGCTGCTGGATCCATGTGCTCCACCCCACTGGGAGAAGATGTGAGCTCATGCCGTTGACACACACACACACACACACACACGCACACACAGATACAGTGATGGCCACTGCGACACACTCTGCTTCATAGGAGATGAGATATGAACATGCTGCTGCTCACCTGCTGCTGTGGAGCTGGAAGTAAACCAGCTGAGGGAGGAGTCCTCCAGGCAGATGTTTTCAGATGAGTATCCTCATGCACGTTGCAGCTGTATCTTCATCTGGATCTCCTCCCAGCTTTGTTATGAGATGGAGTGTGTGTGAAAGTGTGAGAAGCAGCAGCAGCAGCAGCATCAGCAGCCCTCTGCACTGCATCTCACTGTATGAGTATGTGGACGGTGTGTTTGTTTTTCTATGGCGGTGTCTGGTCACAGCATCATCAGGGACGTGGACTGAGAGAGAAAGACAGGAGGGAGGGGGCAGGAATAAGCCTGGGGACGTGGACTGAGAGAGAAAGACAGGAGGGAGGGGGCAGAATAAGCCTGCTCTGCCTGCAATGATCAGTTTCCATACTCCCGCTCGCACACGTCACATCCCTCCATCCCTCCCCTCAGTTGCTCTGGTCCTCCTTCCCCTCCCTCCCCAAAACCCCCCCAAAGTCTTTAACATGGTCTCTTGTGTCCTCGCGTTGTATCTCATCTCTCTCCACAAACCTGTGCGCTCTATGACGCACGTCATTAGTATTCAACACAACAGACGGTGGGTAAGTGCAGCAACCTGTGAGATAACCCCCCCCCCCCCCCCCCCCCCCCCACAGGGGTGAGTGGAAGGCGGGAAAAGAGGAAAACACAAAGAGAGGACTGGTGAGGAATGAGGAGGGACAAAACCAGAGAGGAAGATGATGCAGGGAGACGGGAGGTGAAGGTTATATGAAGGAGATTGGATGGGGGGGCAAACACAAGACAAGAAGGGTATATGAAAGCATCGGTTCGCATTTGTAAAAATGTGTCAACATTTGTCAACAAAAAACTTTAACTCAAATTCGTGACACTGACGTGTGTGAAGTCTGAACCAAGGTCCAAGCCAAAGTTTGTGTTCTTGCTCCACTGGCTACATTTGATCCTTGGTTGACACACGACGGACAGACTGTCCTCATTGGTTTGGACTGACTGGCTGGAAGGAGGCGTGTGTATGTTTGTAAATTACCTAGTTAGCATTGTTTACCACTTTGCAAAGAAGGAAAATGGATGAAGCCATAGTGATGACGCTGGTATGGCGTTACAACCAACAACCAGCAGTAGAAACATCATGTTTCGGTTATCTCAGACTCAGATGAATGCCCTGATCATGAAGAAGCTTTCAACATAGTGGAGAGAAGGATACGAGACATTTGTAAGCATTAAGTTAGTAGAATATCATACTAACTGGTTAGAAAGTACACATTTGTGATATTCATTTAGTGTAAAGCATCCTGTAAATCTGCTAAGAAAAATGTATATTTGTCATTCAAAACATATCCAGGAGGAAAAAAAACAGCCTCAGTTCCATTCCTCTGAAATACTCCAAACGATCATTTGTGGGCTGTGAGCTGACACATCTTTCCCAGAGAGCGATGAGAGCATGATGATTGCACGTTAAATGAGCTCAGAGTCCAAGTTGGTCTAATCGATGGTCATAAAAACAGACTGGAGCCACAGCAAAGCACATCTTCCTCTGACATAAGCAGAGATATTTACGAAAGTGGCTTCTGAACATTGAACTGATTAATTAACCAGGAGACAAATCGATAGGAGCAATGAATATTCATCCGATATTGAGAGACGGGCACATTTCCAAATACCCAGTATCCCGAGGCAAAAAGTCAATAACCCACCAGAGACATGTCAGGTGCTCTAGATGATGACCTGAAGATCCTGATCTCATCCAAATGCGCAACGCACAGGCCACATGATCTGTTATCCAGGAGATTGTGACATTTAACGTGCTGCTACAAGAGTGGAGCTGCTCCACTGAATAAATGTCTGGTTTGTAGAGCATATGTTCACCTTTCACAGCAGACATAAAGGTTATTCAGCCTTTCAGATGAGGCTCTGAGGAGCCTGAGGAATAACTCCAATTCAACCACCAGTCCACCTTTTACCCAATGTCCCCATGGTTCCCGCTGTGTATGCAGCCTCCCACCGACAGGAAGCACCATTACATTTGGCCATCAAGTCTGAGCATGTATTGACTTCCATGACCGCTCGCTGACTGAACCAGATATGGACAACGTGTTTGGACAGAGTGGGTCTTGGTGCTGCCTGTAGGCCCTGTGTCGGTCATGGGGTTTTAGATTTGTGTCAGAGACAGCTGAAGTATCGACATGTCCGTCACGTGTGACCAGCTGGGGTAAGTACAGGACACCCGCCTGCAGGACGACCTCAAACAACGGACGAGGCCATCTAGTGGCTAAATTGATTGATTGCAACTCCTCCCCCTCATATGACCGACAGTGGCCTTCAGGCTAGCTTTAGGTCAATCTACTCTACAAGGTGAACATGGAGAAGTAGGTGTCAAGAGAAAACAATCACTACAATATATTCCACCATGCTTGTAGTGCACGAATGGCTGAACCTGAATAGGCTAATGGTAACATTTTATTTTTATCTTCTTCAGGCCAGCATATAGACAAGGTGGCTCCATGGAAAAGGACCTGCTCCCTAAGTAGCAATTTATAAAAAATACTGCTGGGCAAGATAACAGGTTAATAACACATGAACACATTTATTGACTAATGCCGATCATTACTGGTTTGGGATGGATGTCATCTGGGTGTGCATCTTCAACAATGAGAGCATTTGGGACGGCCCTTTCTAGCATACAGAACAGGTAAGAAATCAGGAAGCAATCCCAGGACATGCCCCCCCCCCCACTCCCTCCTTCTTTGTGTGGCTATTTAATAATTCTGTTCTTGTGTCAAATGTCTGTGTGTTAAACAAAGTAGCCATGGTGAGATAGCAGCGATGATCCTGGAGAAATTTGTCACTGGACAGTTTCCATATGGTACGCTGGTACATTGATGTTTGCCGTCCCTGAGGGGGGCAGCTGACTTCAAAATGTCAAAAGCATCCTACAGTAATCAGATGTTTCCTGCCTCCACCTCACCATCACAGCGGTCACATACATCGGTTGTAACCCACTTCTGACCCTCTGTGCTATAAATAGCAATCGGAGTGTGGCGTCAAGCGCAGAGCAGTATGAAACATAATGGGACCATTATGTAAGGTCCTGTCCTGCACATCTACACAAGCTGACCTCCTGTCTTCCTTCCCGTGGGGCTGTGTCGCAGATTAATGCACACTATAGGGTCTCCATCTCTGTGTGTGCATCCACAGGCAAAAGATCATTAAATCCACTTTAGCCAGCAGGATTGCACCATTTTCTGCCAATGTCTCTGTAAAAGTGCAAGGAGAAAGGGTTTTTCACTAGGAAATATTCAGAACCGATTCAAATAAATCAAGTGTGCATATTACAAGGATCACACTTAAACACTCACAAATCTGCACTGAAAAGAGTAAATGATATATGATTTATGAATGTATGTATGTTAAATATAATGTAGATATATTTAGAAATTTAAAAGTATTAACACAAATTGTCTTGGTGAGTTCTTTGTAGTTGGGATCAGGATCAGTCTACACACACACACACACACACACACACACACACACAAAAACATGTTGGTTGAAGCAATAAGTTGGACAAAAGTCACATGCAGTATTTTACACCTCAAAAGAAACAAATCTATCTTTTTGTTTTTTTGCTCCCATTCTTTAGCTTTAAATTTGCAGGTTTAAATTAATCATCCAAAAGAATCTGCAGGCTGACACAGGTTGACACACAACTGACACAGAAACGAGGACTCGAACATCAGTCTGACACACAAGTCTGGAGTGTTTACTTACGTTCAAGTTAGTACAGCCCTGTGTGTGTGCAGTTGTGTGTGTTAGTGTGTGTGTAGCAGGACGCCCCTCTGTGCAGACAGTCGTGAAGAGCAGTCAACTGTATTCATGGGATGAGTCACTGGGACATTCGGTGGATCTGAGGCAGCAAAACACATTTGTTTGTGCTTAAATCTGCCATGTAAACAAAGACAACAGACAATTGTTTGTGTTTGGAAACCTCAGATGTGAAGATGGCTCACAATAAAAGAAGAGGGATGATTTTGAACAAGAGTTTCACTGCTCAGGTTGAATTATCACTTCTTTCTGCTTCCTCTTCACATCTGTGCTAACCCTTGTGAAAATCTAATTCTCATTGACGTTGTATTGATCGCTCATTTTGAGCAACATTTCCTTGTTCCATTAAGAAGGAACCCCAGGCAAGATTCCCTCACTGCCTATTAACGTTTCACATAAAGGTGAAGGACATATCCGTCTTCACTGGAATCAGTGTCAGCATCTTGAATCACCTACACGAGCAATTAAAACCGAATGTGAGCACAATATACACTTTAATATTTTCTGATGAATACTCACAAAGAATAATGGCCGCGACTGGTAATCGCACATGGGCTGTAAATGTCATCATTACCTCATTCTGAATGTAAGGTCCAGAGGTGGAACGGGAGGGACCAAGTCACTCTGCCTCTGAATTGGCAGTAGAGGTAACAACAAAGGAACAATAAGACTATACAACGTACGTGGAACTCTTACTTAAAAACATTTGAGCTTTTACCTATTTTTTTAACAGTATATACTAAACATGATGTGCATGTCTTATTAACAGTTAACATCTGCTGCCATCTCTTGAACACATCTGATCAGGTGTTTAGTGAACACGCTGTGATCACTTGGCACGTGTGCGCTGTGAGCCATGCCATCTGTGGATCTGTTAATATGACAAATTAATATTCACACATCTGCGCCTTCACCTCTCAAACCCACAGTCAATTACAGAACCTGCACACAGCTTCTGTGATGAATATTACTGGTAATATATTAAGATTTCCCTGTGTGTTTAATTCATTCTAAACAAGTTTCTTTTTCCACTAAACCTTCATCCTACTGAAGATTAGTAGACAGTATATGCACCAACAGTGGGTTAAGGTTATGTTAAAAAATTGAAATTGACTTATTGTTCATGATATTTTTTTCTATTGTCCTATTTCAATGAGGGGTTTTAATGTTGCTTTTCTACATTCTCTGTGCAGCATTAGCTTCCTTTCTATACCGTTTACAATGACAAAGACTACAAGATTTTGCTGATGTTGCATGAGTGGTTGCAGTTTGTAACTTCTATGAAACAAATGCTGAAAACAGGTTTTCTTGTGCTGAGCTCTGAGTGGCAGCTCAATATCATGATGAATTAAATGTGTGGAATGATGGAGGATAACAGCCCCATCTGCTGAGGATGATCTGGAGGATAAATGAGAATCAACAATCTCATACACAGTTTACACACTAAAGGTTATTATATTATAGTTTATTATGATTGAAGTGTACATATATCATAGAAAATACAAAAATGGAGCCTTGTAAAGCAAAATGTTACAATATTACTGCAGAGCATTAATTCATCAGTGTGAAGAATTTTGATTGCGCAAGAGGTTTTAAGTAAAAGTAAAGGCTAAAAACTAACATTCACAGATGGAACAGAGTACTACGTCACTTTCTATACTGCAACATCTTTTATATGCGCTATGCTTAAGACAACTAATCTATATAGAGTGAATCTGAAAGTAAATCTGGATAAAAACGATTTTGAAGTAAAATCATTTCATTGCATTCTAAGCCTTTATGAGACGTTCTTGGAAAATCAGAAATCACAACATTCACAAATGTTGGCATAGGAGAACAATGGATGACATACCTTGGCTTACAATGATCGCAGTGGCCAAAAGGTTTTGTTCATCTGAAATGTTAGGAGCCTGAGCTGAGGCAGGTTAAGCTAAGAAGGCACCAAAGAATCCTCATAATCCTTCACGTCTCTTTGTGCTTGTACCAGGGTTTGCACTCTGAAAGAGAAGACAGAGGACAGCACATGATAATCTTGTATCATTTACAGCCTCAAAACAGATCTGCTGTATTTCATTGTCACAGTCAGGATTGTCAAAGCAGCAGGATCAAATCTGCTGACTGTAGGATACCTACATCTTAACGATGAGGATTTAAACTTCCCTCACCCATCTCTGTCCTCATCAACAGCATGTTTGCACATCTCACGTCGACTCAGGTGGCCTTCCTCCTGATGGTGAGCAGCTGAGAAAAGCTCTGCAGAGCCCAGTACAGCAGAGAGAGGGAGACAAAGGCCTGGACATAGACCAAAGACAGCACTTTTAGAGGCTTCATGTGAATGTGTTGAATTCAAAATGCTGTGTTGCTCATCTGGACTTACAAATACAGTCATAGTCATATAAAATGTGTGACTGTATCAAACATTTGCTGATTTGTCTTTCATTAATCACCTGTAAAACTGCAAAAAAAACATCAGACAACTGGCTGGCAATTCTCCATTCATTTACCTTAAAGGTAAAAGTTGTCACATTTGTAACAGGAAAAATAAATAATTGAGAGACAATTTGTCACAAATGTAACATTTGCTTCGAAGCATGTTTACATTCTTTCATATAAATGTAATAAAAACTGTGAAGTTACATCAGCCAACTACTCAGCATGTCGTAGGCTGGTAGTACTCATAGAGCTACTGTAATCAACATTATGTGACCAATATACAGAACGTATCCATGGACATGTGAAATGTTCTAATATCAGCATTAGCCTTTGGATAAAGTGCATGGGAAAAACGTTTTTGTACAGTGACCAGCGAGTGTATGGTTGTGGAGATAATTCAGAAAATATTCAACATACTGTAGTTGTAGATTTTCAAATGTTCCTGCAGCTATGTTACTTTTAAATTGAAGAACAGGCATATATTAAATTTGCTGCCAAGTCAGCTTACTGTATTTCAGTAGCCTTTGGACCTCATTTAAATACATTTCTGTGTAACCTCTCAAATTTTACAGTTTTTTTGGCCTTTAACCTGCCAACACAAAAATAACTGTAGTAAATGTGTAGCAGGATAACGGCTTCTAGGAGAATTTCCTTTGATTTACCTACAACAAAAATTGTAGTTATTGAACAAATGCATTGTCAATACTCATCAAATCCTTTTTTTCTCTGTTTTATGACGACTACGGTGAAGGTTTTCCTTTTTCTGCTGACAGATGATTTGTGTCTTAGTGCCAGCTCTTTCAACAAAAATAACAAATGAAAGGTGCAACAGGTATCATTTATGACCAGTGAGCTAACTACTGTTTCTCTGTTCAGGCATTCAAGGAAAACAGTGAAATTGACTCTCTAATTAAAAGTCAACGCTTTGAGGTTGCACAGAACTCTTCCCCTGATGCTGTCATGACAGGGTCAAAAGGTCACTGTCGTGTAGGACCATGCTGTTCTGAGTACGGCTCTGCCAGAAACAACCTTAGCCTCCACCTCTCGCTGCGTTCTGGCCCATAAACTGCATCCTACATCACAACTCAAGCCAAAAGCAGACCGCTGTCCATCATAAGCAAACAGCTTGATGGGAAAAAAAGCAGTTTCCTCCTGGAAAGGGCAGCTGTTTTTCTCAGAGAGAGAGAGAGATAGAGAGAGAGAGAGATAGAGTGCGAGCGAGACAGAGAGAGAGAGAAAGAGAAAGACAAAGAGAGAGAGAGAGCGAGAGAGAGAGAGAGAGAGAGACCTCCCTTGCTTTTCTACCTGCTCTGGACATCGAGCAAGGACAAAAAAGGAAAGTGGTATGTGTTTTTGTTTTGTTTTGTTTTTTTAAAAAAGCTCTCCACTTTTTCTAGCGACCTTCAACCTTTAAAAAAATGTTACACCCAGAAACCAGACTTATTTCATTTTAATATTCACTGGAAAACTTCACATCATATCACAATAGTGCCAGTATGAGGGTTCCTTTGTTTTATGCTCCAAATTTAGCATTTGAATCCAGTAGTCCATCTTGTTTATTAATCAGACTGTGTGACATGTTTTACTTATAGTGTAAAAGCAAAACGGATGCACAAACATTTGTGCTGATACCTAAAAATGTACTGAGATCACCTGCTCTCTGACCTCTGCCCCCTCTTTCACTCCACCTCCACTAAACTGTAAATCATCTTATTGCTTTCTTGCCATCAGACTATATCTTTTTCTTTTTGTATTACATGCAAAATCACTATCACATCTATATTTGTAATTACTTTATATATGATATATGCTATTTTATAAAATACTGTACAGTTAACTGTAGACTACAGGTATATACAGTTTGTAATATAGAGTTGTATAAATGTTATTGTTAATGTTAATGTTATAATGTTATACATAATTAACTGAACAACTCAGAAATAGGCTTCTACTGCAAATAGTGAAAAGTACCAAAACAGTTTCAACATGACCAGGAGAGAAGAAAGAGAAAACATGAAAATGCATTGAGTCCATCACAGACTGATTGTAATCAAGAAGCGAGTGCAGAAGGCTTGCCAGCAACTCGCAAGTCACATTTCACTCTAACAGATCGGAACAAGACAGAGTTTTCTATCAAAGCCGCATGTCGAGGCATCGACTTTTCTCTGATCCCATCTCCTTCTATTCAGCCGGCTGCGCTACATTCTAATTGACTCGTAGTAAATCCATGTGGGACAGATTACGCAGTGGTAGCCAGTGTGATTGTCTACAAATAAGCACGAGAGTCTAAAGTAGAGATCTCAGCAAATCAACTCACACTCACTCTGTTTTGGAGAGATGTTTCTTTGTTAAGGGGTACTTGCAGAAAAAAGCCACGAACATGTGGTTCTCATAGATTATGTTTTTTTTTTTTTTTACTTTGTTAAGCTTTATTTTCTTCTGGAGCCTGATTTTCAGTGACACTCTGCAGCTTCTTAAATGCTTCCACACAAAGCAGAAGTCAAGTTATGTTCAAGAGCAGCTCAACGACTCAGCACGTTTTTAACTATCCCAACATAATGCATCCAGAGAAAAAACTCCTTGGTGGAGGAAGGGTGACGTGTAATCTATGCACTGATGTATTGCATGTTCGCAGATTTGATCTAACAGACGTGTTCTGATCACTTGATTTATTTACCCACTATTCTTTTTTTCAGCAAAAAAGCTGACATGTCTGACAAACCGAGCAAACACCAGCTGCTCAGCACGACACACTTTAAGTGTTTTTGTACCTACACTTTGGCTCTGCTCCGAACATCTGAGACTTTACAGAGAGAAAAAAACAAATCGAAGCATAAAGTGTCATGAGAAACTACAGAACTTTGTTCCTTGGTCATATTTGTTGAGGTCAGGGAACACAACAGTAAATCCAGTTATACTATCCAAAATACAATTTCCATTCATTATTTTTGTACATGTTATTTTTTTTTAACTGGGAGCCGCTGTGCTGCAAGTACTGCAGAGCTCAGCTGCTTACAGGAGGAACATTTTACGTTGGAGAACACCTCCTCCACAGTCTATGGAGTTGTCTTGGTCCACGGACATCTGCAATTGCTGGTTTCACACCTTTTCAAATGAACCGCATCAAAGTCCAGTTCATCCAGGATGCCTGATATTAACGTCATTGTGGGGTTTGGGGTATGTTAAACACCCCCCGGGACGCCCCCCGTGACCATCTTAGAGTTCTCAGAGTTAATATGGCAGAGTCTCAGTGTTCAGCGATGCAGCTGCATTCATGATTGAAATGAAAACAAGGCCGAACGGCTGGTGTCAGACATGTGATATACGACCTGCAAGGGGATGTTTCCAGAGGTCCTTCGACATACGGCTGCCGACAGTGAACCGCATTTGCAATGAACTCTATCAGATTATTTTTTTTAAAACATAGATGTGGAGTGAGAGTGACAAAAGAGTTCATTTCATTTATTGTATTTCACTGAGAGGCTCCAGCTCAGATTCCAACAGTTAGGCAGAAAACACACAATGTAAATGAATGTATTCCAAGTGCTTCTTGTCAACATTGACAGGCACCAACATTACACACCATTAATCCTGTCACAGATGCACACGAAGCCCAGACGCACACACACAGGTGCACCAGAAACACTCACGCACAGGACTTCCTGTCTGTTCATTATGAGCAGATACACAGGCTCTGTGCTCAGGAAGGATATGTTAAGCAGGTTAACATCCAACCAGAGAGTTAGTGTTGTGCCTAGTCTGTAGCACAGCAATATTTCTATAACACACACATACAATGACACGCCAATTCACAGTGATGTATAGTTGTTCAGGGGTTTTGGCGTTATAACATGTGGCGTGTGTACTCACTTACCACATGTCCTCTGGAAGGTCACATGTAAGTTCAGTGACGACCATTGTACCTCACTGACAACATTGGGAGCAAACTCATATCTCTTTCACTGACTTCAAACCCTGCAGCTTAGCATCAGCTCCATCAGTGAACTGCAGTTCGCTGGGTGGTCACGCCGTTGGACCTGCTGCCGAAGAGAGTCAGTCTACGGAAATTTGAAAGGCAGGGTGGTGGGCAGAAAAACTCAATGGAGAGGAAAGAGCATGGGCGCCTAGTAACGTCTTAAAATGGAGGAGCAAACGTAAGAAGAAAAACTCACATGTCAAGCCACCCACACTCGTCCTGATGAAATGGAACACATTAATTTTAGAGAGTTACATTGAAACACCTGAGAAACCTTGAGCTATCATAGAAATGGATCTATTTTAAACTGCTCAGAAATCATTTGGTATTTCAGTGACGGTACGATCTTACTTTTAGCGAATTCAAAGCACTCTACATGATGTGAATTTCTCTTGTGAGATGAAATGAAGTATCTGTCTATCTATCTACATACATATGCTCAGTATCTTTTCCAATGTTCTATCCCTGAGTAAAGCTCAATGGAACACTTCCCGACTGTTGATTCCTGTGTTGACTGATGATAACGGTTGGGGCTGTTTGACTTTCTGGACCACCTGCCCTATTTAGGCTTGTGCTTTGAGCTAAAGCCAGCTGACATTGGAAATGTGCCATAAACCCTTTTCATGTTATCCGCCAATCAGAACAAATTTTTCTTTTGTTTTTGTCAGTGGATTACAAACAATAAATTGATGAGTGGCACCTATAAATACAATCTGAATGTGAGGAGACCCAAAAACTGTGCATCTAATTGAATATCTCTGGATGTACTTGCTCAGGTGCTGTTGGAAGAGAGGAGATAAGCAAATGAAAATGTATTCCCCTGCTTGTATTTTCATGGAGAAAAGATGTCAAGGTCCTCTGCGAATCAGTTCAATGGGATTCCTGAGTGAAGATGAATGAGCCTCTGAGGGCCTGTAAGAGGTTTATCCTTCCCCAGAAATCTTCCATCCACCCACTGATATTCATCAAAACGATGACAGCTTTTCTGTACATTCCTAATGTGGTGTCCTCTGCCAACAGTTCCCAGAGCCATCATGTGTTCCTGCCACATTTGTGACAACCT
This sequence comes from Lampetra planeri, assembly GCF_965212315.1. Taxonomy (NCBI): domain Eukaryota; kingdom Metazoa; phylum Chordata; class Hyperoartia; order Petromyzontiformes; family Petromyzontidae; genus Lampetra; species Lampetra planeri. Next base: position 22,059 of record NW_027615548.1, on the reverse strand, counting down.
GAGTATGATGGGTCCAAAAAGGTAACAAAAAATGTCAGTTTCTTCCAGCGTGTTGGCACCACAGCCGAGCTACAAAGGAGGGTCTTCTGCCAAATGTCATTTATTTGACAATGAACAACAGCTACAAGAATAATATTCATGAATTCAGCGATTTGAGTGGAAGGGCTAGGAAACAAGTTGCTGCAAAGCAACAAAGGGATGTTGTAGAAATAGAATTTTTTCCAAAGAGGAAGTTCTGCATTTTTTATAGGAAGAAATCCCTTAACTACAGTGCTGCTCCAAAGGCAGAATCCAACGTTCGAAGAAACCCTCATGCCTTGAAAAAGGAGTTTATTTATCACTGAGTTGAAATGGATTCTAATGGATTCTATAATGAGTCCAGTCCATGTCCAGTTTCCCCAACAACAGAAAGATCCACAGTTTGCTTGTTAAAACACTTTTGTCGTTCTGTTTCCTGTCATTGCTGCCATCCGATTCCCCGATGTCATTTCAAGAAGGCAGCAGAGGAAGTGATTTACCTGTGGGTATAACAGACTCACACTGTCAGCGCAGCAACGCCAGGGAATTCCAACAACTGGGTCTGTGTGCCATCAGAAAGTACGTAAGAGCAGTGCTGTGTGAGTCCAGATTCAAAGGTCTGTGATGCACGACTCTGTGCCTCTAAGATAGGAAGGACAAGGGCAGGGAATTAACTTTCACTGAAATGACAGGAAAGATTTGCCGTCAGGAAAGCTTTTTCTTGATGATATAAAGAGTGAAATAAGAAAATGAAAAGAGGGTTTTTCTGTCTCCGTCAGTAAACACGGATTAACATGCTGGATCAGTATAGGTGCACATGGTTGAATTCAAGATTCTGGACAAATAAAGCAAGATTCTGTCGTTAGATCCTAAATGGAAAACATTTCCATGGATCTTGTACAACCTTTGTTCAACATGTAGCCTCGAACTACATCAGTGAGCTGTGTGAACTCTTTCTGAAGGACACGGGAGGAGACGAGAAGCCAGAGATTAGCAAACCACAGCTGCTCCATCTTTCTTCCATCTTTTCAGTCGCAACTTGATATGATACAAGAAAGTACAATAAATCATATTCATATACATTCAAGTATAATGTACACATTATCTGGATCTGTTAGTTCAGTTAGTTAAAAGCAGTAACATGTATACACAATTTAAATACACTGAATTAGAATATATAGGACTTCAATAGAGGTTTCCCTGTTCTGTAACATTAGAACCGAGGTCTGTCCAAACTTGTGACCCCCACTGAGCACAGATCCTGGCAGCACACAACATTTTCCAGCTCACATCATGCTTGAAGTATTGTGAAAAATGAAGAATTTCATTTTACCACAGTATCAGATGTGTGACTGCCAGTGAGACAAAGAGTGAGTCTGAGAGAGCGAGAGATTAATAAGTGGAGAGTGATGAAAGCTCTGACTTCATTCAGGACTACAATGAATGATTTTCTTTAACGGTACAGCTGATTTATTCATATTTGAAAAACTTTGAAGGTCTTAAATTTGGGAGCGTTGGGAATACTAATACTATATTTCTTTGAAACTGCCTTCATCAGACAGAGGGAAAGTATAATACAACAGCTGCTTTCATCATGTTCAAACAAATGAAGCTGCATCGTAAAATGGAAGACTGTTATTTTTCACTCGTCGACAAATAGGACAAATTCAAAAGAAAGCGAATGTTGGCTGCAAAAACTATCTGGAAAAAAAAGCCAAACTAAATACTGCTCGAAAAGCTCTGAAAGGGCCAATAGCTGTTAGATTCTCAGAGCTTTACCTGGCAAGTGGTTTGACAACATAAACCAAGCGGTTTCTCTTTGACGGGCACGATCCCCTGCACACTGAGTGATAATATTTCACACTGTGTACGGACGACCACCCCACCGTTTACACCAACGGAACAGTCCTACCCAACATTTCTCTTTCAAATCCCTCCATTTTCTCCCTGGGAGGAGATTTCCTTTCCTTTCCATTCCTGCGAGCTCTCAGATGATGTCATGCTCAGAGTTTCCATAGCTCCAAACAATCCTGTTAATCTCAGTGCTGCTGCTGCTGCCTACTACCATATTTTCTATTCTTTATACCTCACCAAAGAGTGGCCAGCCTCTCACACCTGAGATTGCAGGCGGAAACAAAGCACTCCGATAACAGCGACCTCTCACCGCTCACTGTCTTATCTGCCAACCCATTGCTGCCAGCGCAGGAAATAGTAGGTGGGATCTGCAGTTTTTTTCTGGAAGATCGGCTTTGTGCACTGAACCTTTGTGTTTGACATGAACTTCATAATATTGTTCTGACCTCCTTCTTTTAGAATGTATAAATCTTTCCCATGAAAGTTTAACATTAAAAAAGCTCTTTGACTGGAAGACACAATCAGCTAAGACATAAAGATTGAAAAACAATTTCTATGATTTCTTTTTATATAGTAAATTACCCCTCAGTGTTGAGACTTATAAATAGCCAATGCTATTGACAAGAAAACATTTCAATTATATCATACAGAAGAAGCTGAAATAAATTCATGACTCCTGAGCCTATACGTTGTTGGACAGTGGCACATTCTGACACATCGATTTATGACCAATACTGCTACTAGTCACCAGGGGCCGATAAAGATCTTTTTGCTTCAATTTCGAGGGAGGTTCATGACGTCCATCTTCAAAACATCAGCAGCAGCAGCAGTACAGCATGAAGCATGGGTCTGTTTGTCATTACTTGTGTGACTCCGTAAGTCACAGAAAAAAAAAATACCAACAATTATCTTAGCATCCACATACACATGTAATTTTAGTAACAATTAAGACAAAGGCATTTTTATTCTTATTTCTATCAAATTGATTCAATTGTAAAATAGTTCAAATTCAGGAATCCCACAAAAGTTCTTTCTTCCTCAGCCAAAGTCATGTCTGTTTTTATATTCATGAACACTTCTTAATGCACTGTAACTTCAGCTGCGGTGGCCTCTTGGAGAGAAAAGCTTAATTACTCTGGGTTATATAGTGTCTACGCACTGCGCTGCTGGGCAAACCACACTGGGAGATAACTACGCGTTACATCATTACAATCACAGCTTCAACGGGCCACCCGACACTCAGTCTACAGAAATACATGTTGGCCAAGAGGTTTGCTGCTCAGTTTTTAACTGTAAAATATCTTACACAATTCCAGTCCTTTGTCACCTATACACGGTATCCAAGATGGCTGACTGGGTGTTTTTGTTTCAACACTGTATATTCAACAAGTAGCAGGAACAACAATCCCAGACCAAACTGACTCACAGGTCACAGTCAGATGTGTATGATCATTTGATCTGAGTATGACCTCCTCTGATTCTCGGATCATTCAGCTCGTATATCAATTTGATCCTTAAACTATTATTCATTTGTTTCTGCCTCTCTAAAATAAGTATTTTTGAAGCTGCTTTCAAGAGCCGAGGTCACTTTGATGGTCATGAACCAGCTAGCTATAACCTCACACAACCCGCCACCCGCTGCTCCACCAGCCCTGCCCGTTCCCCCACACTCGATGACCACGTCTGGGGGCCTTCATGTGAGCAGCACGGACGTGGCGAGTGGGCGGCTGGAAGCGAGAAGCACTGGTTTACAGGTCAAGCCTGCAGCTTTACGAGGGAAATCTCCAGAGCCACTATAAATACCACTGTGAGCTTTAAGGGTGCAGTATATCACACCGCTGGGTTTGAAGGACCACAAACCAACCTAGGGTTCTTTTCCAGCCCACCACCCCCAACACCACTTTCTTTAAATGTACAGTTGCATGGGGGCCTGAATACAATTAAATGTGAATTTCCCCTCCTCCACTACAAGTGACTCTTAATTGTTTGGCCTGACATCAAAAAATCTCTTTGTTGCCCCCTCCGCAACAAAGAGCTGCCCGTTCACCTCACACGTCCATATATTATTAATGTACCTTCAAGTCTGGGGGTGTTTCTCTGCCTCTGCTGTAGTTCTGAACAAAGGGCACAAATATGTCAGGAACCATTTCAAGTAAATGGTACAGATTTTCAATGAGCCCCACCTGTGAGCAAGACATTTATTCCACTAAACCTGATGTACTGTGACTTGAAATGAGGCCTAATGATTCACTTTAGGAAACGTCTGCATAAAACGTACAGTGCTGTCAAAGTGACACAGCCATACAGCATGCGCAGCATAAATCAAGGTTTTTTTTAAGGCTCTGAAGCACAATGGATACGCCTTTCACTTTCGACACAGTGTTTTAAAAAATTATAATTCATTCAGTTTTATAGTGAGAAAAAAAGGGGAGAGAAATGCATAGAAGCCTCCAGTTGACTTTTGAACACCTGAGCAGCCCAGATGTGGAGTCAGAGGACAATAAAAGCAGCAAGTCAGCGCTCACGTGCAAATCTCATCAACCACCTCTAGTTAGCAGCAGACGGCACTAATTGGTTCCAGAAGTGCTGCTCTCCTTCACACATAGGTTGAGATGGCGAGCAGCGGGCAGCGAGCGACAGGGAGAGAAATGAAAGGGCGAAGGGGGTGAAAATAATGAGGGGTCAGCCGGCATCTACAGTCAGAGCCAGAAAGGCATGCCAATTTTATGGTCAATTGGGTGACGCATCTGGACTCATAGATCACAGGGACGTGGGGCTGGACTTAGCACCCAGCTCACACGCATTTCACGCACACTAAATAGACCACACCACACCACACCACACCACACACACACACACACACACACACACACACACACAGATCTGGAAGTGACCACTTACTTTCAATCAGAGGTTCCAACAGAGTGAGTACACATTTATTATTATCCCAAACTTTAAACATCACTTAGATATACAGCAGTATATGTTACACACAAAATACCATGGTCAGGGTCAATACTCTCTTTTGATTGGCTGGCAGCTGTATGTTAAAACTGTGTAATGCTCACGTAGCTCAGCTCAGGTTTTACCCTTAACATCCATCCGTGGCACAATCTGTGAAGCTGGCAACATTAAACAGCACCAGGTGCAGCTGTCAGCGGTAACAACTAAACATTTGACAAGGAAAACAAGAAAAAAACAAACAAGAAAAAAAAAAAAAACTCACACGGAAGTGACGCTTGAAGAGCCATCTGACGCAAGTTAGGGCCGGATAACACATGAAAACATAGTTAATGATCCCATTTCTGGTTCTTTGGCAAAGGCCGTGGTATTAGGCGCGAAGAACCACCCAACGCAAAGCATTCACAAACTGCACTTACATACATTGACAATCTAATCTCCACACTACGTATCTTACCTCTGTGGGTGCAGCCAGAGAGGACAGGGGCTTCATGTAGCCGAACCGCTGCATTGTTACCATGACAACACAGCGCAGCACCTCCAAGAAAGCCGCCGCTGGCCTACACATGAGGACAAAAACGGCACAAAACGCAGCCTCATTGACATTTCACCTTGACTCTTTCCTGGCCTACATCCATTCTTTTCAGTGACTATGGAGTTTAAATGGGGAGAGTTGTGCAGGCCACCTCCTGTGCTACAAGCTAACAACAAACCACAGACTAGATATGTTTCTGCAGGTGAGCTCTTCACTACCTTAATGTTACCAACTTCCACTTTGAACAGAGATGGCACATTTTAAAGGTTATCTTGGTATTTGGAACCCTGTCTCACATATTGTTGCAACCCACCCTTGGTTATACAACCACAGACATTCAGAAGCTCTCGCCTGTTTCTCCATCTGTTTCCTCAACCTTTCTTGGCTGAAAAGAAATAGAGACTAAACAGCACTGTACCGCTGGTCAATGATGAAACCCAGGGAGGTGAGAGTGAGCAGAATGTAGCCGGTCATCCCAAGGATGGTTAACTGGGACAGCATCTAGGATTGAAATATATTTGCACGAGAGAGATGAGGTTTGGGAAAAAATACATTAAAATCAAAACCTTAAATCAGAATCATGGCTGGTTAAGTTACAATCACAGGAGACCTTACTGGGAGAGCAGTCATAAACCGCACGGCTGTCGACTGTTTATTGGCCAATGCCAACCAAAACATATCTGACCTTGAGAATAAGTGCACTGGCACATCCAGTATCCTGCAGCAAAATGAACTTCAACTTGACTCCGACATGCCTAGTTTACAAAGACACTCTAATCGACTCCGATGGCTCTTGACAGAGGACCTGACCACAATTGAGGAGACTATAGTTTGAATCCCTTTGGCCTGCAAATGGAGCCAAAACAACCAACATCAGAGCAGAAATCCCATGCAGATTCTTCCTGACCTTTTTCCGCGATATTTGCACTACGCTCAGGATGACAGGGACACGCACACAAATGGACAGACACACGTGGCGAGCACTGAACGTGATGCATGGTCTAATTCGTGTTCTCTAACCTACGGCCTTGGCTCAGGGCAGCGGCTGGAAGCACGCTGTCTCCTGAGGATGCCGTGGGCTGTCAGCTTAGGTTTATATATCGCCAACACTCGGTTGGGTCTAAAACTCGTTGACGGCTCACAAACTGTACATATGCAGATGGCGATATATAGTAAACCTAAAAACAACCCATGGACAGGATCCAATAAACTATTTCTTCATGTTTATCCACTCAAGAGTCACAATCCTTAAGCTCCCAAAAGAACTAGACTAGCAGGGATCTCACTTGGGGACATAGAGGAATGAGAATTCCTGGCTCATTCCATTTATCAGACTGAGGGATCAAAAGTCATCCACGGCTGTCAGAGTTTATTAAAGCTATAGCTGTTGTGTTTAGTTAGAGGCGTAACGACTGGAGAATTATTATGGCATCAAAGTTTATGTGAACCTATCTGTGTTTAATAACCCAGAGGGATCAGATATATGATTTTATTTGTTTGGCTATCCATCACCCCAGAGGCATACAAAACTCAGACACAGCAAAACAATTAGTGGAAATGTTAAAAATGTAACGTTAAATGCTTCACGCGTCTTTCTCGCGCTTATTTCCAACATGATCAAGTGTCAACATTACGGTGGAGGACAGAAATAGAGCCTAATGGCAGTGCTGCAGCATAACCAACACACTGATTAGGTTTCTCTGCTGTCCCCTGAGAAAAAGCAGATTAACTCTTCAGTCAGGCCATTACTGCAACCTCTGTGCTCACAGGGACTAGTTGATTTAGGAAAGCTGCACAAAGATGATAAAATCCTATACTATTGATGCCACTGATTTATGAATGAATGAAGTTTATTTCAGTTCAGCCTTGCAGCAATTGAAACAAATGTACAAAGTCAAAGTAAAAAATAATACAAATTTAAATGGAGGTAAATGCGTAAGTGGGCATACATTGAAATATATTTGCTGCTTTTTATGGTTTCCTCAAACACAATGTAAACTGGAAAATCTTGGAGCTCAATGTAATTGCTGACACACACATCACGTGATGATTTTTGTAATGCACTTTGTAATGTTTCATTTCATTCTATCAAAAATAATAATAATCATCGTCATCATCATCATAATCATAATGTGTGCCTCATGACCTCCATTTAGGAGATTATGTTTGCCTGTTGGCAGGATGGCGCAAAAACTTCCCAACTAACTTTTATTGAACAAAGGAGAGAACCATGTTACGGACTGAGGATGAAACCTCTGAAAAACATTCAACTGCAGATTGTTTAAACCAACTGAAATCTGAACTTATTTGTTAGTGGAAACCCTAACAGAGACTTACTGCATAAGCTGTCATGACACCTCCAGTCAGTGAAAAACAACATTGTCAAATTTATTCAAAGAAAGGGGATCTGAATGGTGTTTGTGCTTTTTACTGTAGTGTAACATACGTCAAGGCATAGACAGACAGTCTTTCCCTCTCACTAATAAACCAGCCTGCTGCTGATGTCACTGACCATTTTTACAGCAAATTTGTACAAAGGTCATAAATTGTCTTTCGGTGTCTGGTCAATTGTCAAGGTAAATATGTAGACAGAGGGTGTAAATGCATAACACTGCCATAATTTGTCAAGTCTCAGCGCTAACGTTATTTTCCCTCTGAGTCCTGATTGCGGCATCCTGAAGGCTATTTTGGTTGGGAAATGGTTGACTTGACAATTAAGGCGTTTGTGTTCACTGCTGGACCACCAGCTGGGGTTTCATCAGCGAGGGAGGGGGGCCTCCAGCTCTGGAGGAAAGGTATGTGTGTGCATGTGTGTGTGTGAGTGTGTGTGTGTGTGTGTGTGTGTGTGTGTGTGTGTGTGTGTGTGTGTGTGTGTGTGTGTGTGTGTGTGTAAGCAAACAACTAAAGGAGGAACACAACAGACCATTTTATTTGGGTGTTTGAAAGAGCTGGGCGTGACGGCCCTTTTCGGCTAACCAAAACTATGCCCAGGAAAAAGTCCTTCCAAAGATAACTGCTGAGGAGACTGGTTCTTTTTTTTTTTTTTTTTTTTTTACTGATGGAGTAGGAAGGGGGTCTTTTGGCTTGTTGAGTGGAAAATCATAGACAGAGGTTGTTTTAACGAGGAATGTCCATCAGTCATTCTGTCATGATGTTAAACGGAGCTACTCTTTTCCTGCTGTCTAAGTAGACAACTTCTCTACTGCCGCCACAGCAAACTGTGAAATTAGGCTAAATAAGAACAAAAACCCTGCACTCAACAACTAAAAGCTCTAGAATGCCCGATTGTACTTTTTAATAAGAGTTTGTCACGTGAAGACCACCAGCTTGAAAAGAATCTGACAGATGAAAAACACCGCAAAAATCTGCCTCTTTCAGAAGCAACATCATGTTTTTGAGCTAGCAAGGGACTTTACAATGACATTGTAATGACAAAGATCCCTTTGAGATTACAAACACACATACCTGCTTGTTTTCAAACACATCGTGGTACGTCCGCAAAATCAGCAGGAAATGTATGACCACATAAACGTGTAAAGGGAGCGACCAGCTGGGATCATGAGGTACTTCCTTACCAGTAACCTGAAAATAAAGAAACAAACAAGTTTGATTCCCAAATACTGTTTCATACAGGGCCTGTACTTCAGTAACAACGACTCAGTCCACTTCAACTTCTCTGACATAGTATGTCTGCAATGTTTCAACTCAGTTTTACTCTAGAGTACAGCACATGGAGCAGTTGGTGTACATAATAAAGCATAAATAATAAATTACTCTGCTGGGAAAAAGATAACAAAGCAGACATCAATCACATCATAAAGATGCTATGTCGTAATTATTGATAAAACAATATTTTAACCTAAAACATCTTGAACAGAAGCATTTAAAGAATGAATTTTATTTGGGTTAGCAGCTGTTGATATCAATGTTCATCTTGACAGCCAAATATCAAACCTCAGCGTTATAAATGTCCCTTGGTTTGCAGACTCAATGTCACAACAAGATCTCGATAAGCTGGTATTTATCTCCAGCAGACTGTTTTTTTCACAGGTTTGTTGAAAACAATCAGACAGTTGATCCAGAACGAGGCTGCTGGGTTTTTTAACAAAACCCAGGAAAGCTTAGCAGCACTGGTTCTCAGATAGCTTCACTTGCTACCAATATCTGACAGAATCAGTCTTCAGATTCTGCTGAAAGAGATCCAACATTTAGTTTGGACCTCTTACAGCCTAATTTAATATGGATTTCACAGGCCAGTGGGGTCATGTGGTTTGGGATTAGTTCCCAGATTTAAACTTAATTAGCCACCACACTTCCCCAATTTAGAAAATAATACTGCACAATCCTAGACTACAAATAATGCTGAGAACCTCTAATATAATCTCATGACACAGCTTTTTTAAAATCACTTGTAACAACTCGTCAACAATGATGAACTCACTGTGTACTTCCCTATGTATTTATATTGTTTATGGGTATTATTGTTCTATAAGTTCATGTATATATGTTCTCACTTCTGTGAAGAAGTCTACGCTGCCTGCCCAGAAAAAACAACAACAGAGAAACATGTGAGTCCCTCAGTAAGAAATCCCTGAGTCATCTGACCTACTGTGCGTCCAAATGATGAGTAATTGAGGCTGGAGGGCTCTCTGTCCAAACAGTTCCCTCTTTGAAAATTAAGTGTGAAAAAAATGGACCAATCGCTGTCTCTCATTTAGGGGTTTCCCAAGAACTTGAGGAACCAAACCACCACATGTGGGTTCCTACTGCATGCCAGCTACAAAATCGTAGGTGTTCCAGCGCGCCACTCTGCTTAATCTCAAAAAGATGAAACCCATTCATCTCCTCCTTCACAGCCCAGTCCTGTCCTCTGTGAGAGGCCATCTACAGGAAGATATAGCCGCTACATTCAATCTGTGTTTAGCATCAACCTGCTGAGTTTAAGGAGACAATTAAATCTGAAAGGGCCTTTGTTTTAGTGTCACACAAGACATGAATAAATATGTGACACACAAATATGTGTCAACGTGATGAGCAATGAAGGAGTGCTTCAGGAATGCCAAATAGTTTAAACTCACCTTCGGGTTTTTGGCGTGGTCACCCAGCCGAGATTTGCCCGGCTGCCAACTTGGACCTTTAACGAATGCTGAGACTTTGTTGCTGATACTCTTGTAAGTCTTGGACTTTTTCCACAAATACAAATAGTAGTGCAACTGTAATACAACAAAAAGGTTAGTCAGACATTGATATACAATGAAATCAGTTTGAGTGATCAGTTTTAATGAAGGAATGGCTGCATTAAATGTTGATTGATTGTTCTCTCACTGGGAAGGGCTTTTCCAATCTCTGGTGAGGCCAGCAAAAATAATCACCACATTTAGCCTGACTTTTCATTTTACTCCCTCATTCACCTCAGCTGGGCAGTTAGTTTGGAGTGCGATAATAATGTTATGGTTACAAAATGGCCACTTGCCAGTGAAGGAAAAGTGAGCTCATGCCTCATCTCCTGACAGAGTTTAGATGTTGGTCTACAGCCCAGTGGAAGAAACATCACCTCACCTGAACATAGAGGATTTCAAATGTCTTAATAGGGTACACCAGGCCGTACACCACTTTGTCTGTCTCTTCAGCGAAGGTATCTGAAGAATACATGCACATGTGTATGCTTAAAAAATGAATCAAATATTGACACGATAGAGAAGCTAGCAGCTCTAAAAAGAAAACCGTTAATCACCAGCTCCCATTGAGCGATGTTATACAGCCTCTTTTGGCTAAAAGTAGCATTTTAGCGAGCATCAGTACTCATTTACATCTGTAAAAGTTTACAGTCTTTGGTAATATAACTGATTACATTTGACAGTTTTTGGACACTTTTGGTCCCCAAATCGACTGATGAATTGAGTGTTTCCTTCTCCACCTCCACCATGCTAACATCTATTCTTTCTCCCAATAGAGGTGGATAACCCAACCCTAATGATTCGTTGCCCCCTGTTGGTTTGGGATGTAACACTGTATATGTGATTTGTGAGATTAGCTTGTTTCCTTGTGGCATTGAGTTAGTGTTATTTTTACTTCCTTATTTCCTCCCACCTGAACTTTACATGATGGACACCACATTGTGTGATTCTCTTGGACGAACATGAGTGTCAGATGTAAGGCTTGTTTTCTATGTGATATGTCTGAACAGTTGTCCAAGGTGTCTTAAGAGTAAAACATTTCAATCTTTCACTCCTTCACACTTACCGAATAATCGGTCCCATATGATCAGAATTCCACCGTAATTCTTGTCAATGCAATAAAGGTTCCTCCCTGTTGAGAAAATTAATGGTGAAGTAACTATGATAAATTGCTTAAACTCAAATGAAGAGAAAAACTCCACACCTGACCATAGATGCCCTTTTTTCATACGTTAACTCACCTTATCAAGAGTTGATGCATCAACATCTCTGCGTCATAGCAGAGCATATATGAAAGAAAATCTAAAATGCTGTTTATACTGTTTAGTATTAGAGAGAACTTCTCTCACCATGATGAACTCTGTGATGTTTTGGAGTGTTGAAGACCCACTCCAGAGGTCCAAGGTCTTTGATCAGCTGCAAGATAAAGACATTGGTCAGTAAATGTGTGACAAATGTGGATCCACTGACAAAAGTTTTCAAAAGTTTTTCACTTTAAAATGTAATCTTATTTCACATCCAACTTGTTTGGTAAAAGTTGGAAGGTCGTTATTGCATGAATAAAAATGTAACTCCACAGTGAAGCTAACGATCCAAATTACTTTGAATAGCGCATTTAAATTGTGAATACATTTTTTTTTTTACAATTGCGCAAACAATTTCAGCTCAACTCCATTGTAACACACCAGTTTATCTGTGTTTTGTGCCACACAGTTGGGCAGTCAGCAAGTACTGACAGCTTTGCTGTAGTGGATGATGGATTTACCCCACATATTCAGCAGGTTTGAGGATGCTATGAACTTCGGTAGTTGAGGCTGGTAGTCGTGTGTAATTGTTTGTAATCTTTTGCCAGTAAAACGTTCTAGGTGGCAGGGGAAAAAAAACATATACAGTAGGTTGAAAGCTTGACCGAGAACTAAACAGGGTAAAGGGGAAAGTTACAGACATTATAAATAACTGGTAGTTATTAAACTACCCATCTAGACTTGTCTAAACCAAAATGTGTTCAATAGCAAACAGATGCAGCAGTGGATCATTAAATGTCACACTATACATATGTCACAGTCCACATTATTCTTTTGCTGTGACGCCGATATTTTGATGTTTCATCTGTAAAAATGTGTGCAGCCTGACACAACTCAGTGACTCATTATTTCTATGTAAAGGCTTTGTCTGGCAGCTGATCGTGAGAGTTTTATCTTGAATGAAAAGGGTCTCCGCCACTGAGTGGTGCAAGCAATCGTGTGCCAATAAATTACATGACATCAAAAAAAAGACCCATAAATTTTTCCACTAATAGTGCACTAAAAGATGGTGGGCGTTCCAAATCCACTTATTCCCCGTAACGATCTTGGGGACTGTAAACGCGATACTCGCAGTCACTTTAAAGGCAGAGAGAGTGGTCCTGCTCCTGTTTGGAATATTTCATAATATCTCATTATTTTTTATTGAACGCAGGTTCCACTGAGTCTTGACTTAACAGACCGATTAGTGTTGGCGCAGGGACAAAGATCACATGACAGACTTTTGATTCTTTTATTTCAGATTCAATTTGAACTCATTCACAGCTGCATGTTGGCTCATCATACATTTACATATTTATATCTATTCTATTGCTACAGTCAAGGTCAAAGATACTTCAGGCCATTTGGATTCAACCTCAAAGGCCATTTACAGCAATCGTCTTAACTGTTGCAAAGGCTCTGAGTACATCCTCTACAACTGCTTGTGTAATTATTATTAATTATACAAACTAATTAGAAAAGTACCTCTGTGTGGATCCAGAACTGGTAGAGCAGGTTTAACTGTATGTGAACTGCAAACACAGAGGGGGGTATTGCCAGAGCCATGGGCAGGTAGAAAATCTGGAGGTGAAGAGGAGAGGACAAAGTACAATTCGTCACAAGAAGTACAGGCTATGAAAAAAGGTTGTTCTCTATATTTTTATTCTAGATCTCCACAGGTGATGCTTCACTAAGGTTGAAAAATAACGACACATATTTTCTGACCCTTGAGATGCACATGACAAAACAGGGAGATGCATATTAACTCCCTTCAGTGATCCTGCGGCATAGACATACTGCGTTATCCACTGACACGTCAAGTGTTTTTAACAGATGGGACAACAGATTACATGATTAACTGGCCCCTCCTACACGGTGACGTCCCTTCTCCTGGTGTGCAAGATAGAACACGCAACACCTCATCAGATACTTGTGGAGGTTTTATAGGCCTTTTAAATCCCATTTTGCAACTTGCGTACACTTACGTGACCATTGCCATTATTTATGACACAAGTCTATATGTAATATACACATCATGTGGTGTAACATGCAACACGCACCATATGTTTTCCTGTGTAAATTGTAATGTAAGTTTGTAGTAAAAATAGTCAAATGATTTATAATGACATGCAAACACCTGGACATGTTACAAAATGGTCACATTTGCAACCACCTGATGATATTACATAAATAATATGAAGTGGCTAGAAAGAAAGATATGTGCTCTTGAAGCATATGAATGAGATCTTACCCATGATGTGAACTGCTGGGTGAGGGACTGTCGGAGGGCCGTGGTGAGGTTGTAGTACTCTGAACTGTGGTGAACCTGGTGAGCTGCCCAGAGGACGGCCACTTCTGCAGAAAATTACACAAGGAACACATTAAACATGGAGGTCCAAGAGTCCAAACTAATATCTCAAGAGGTTATCACTCATTCACCTGTTTAGTGCCGTTACAGAGCCACTATGTCCGCATGAGCCTTGTTCATCGGCCTTGAACCCTCACACACATTCAGCTGTCTTTACATCACTGGGACAAATGATTTATCTTAAAAATACACCCTGCTCCTTCCCCAGATCAGTAACTATACACGTTCCTGCCCCAAAGGAGTCATTTCTATCCTGCTGCTGGCGGGCCGTGATGAAAAGCTGAAGCTTGAACGTAGATGCTCATCAGTGCAGAAGCAGGGGGGGCTCAGGTTATTATGACAGTGGGGATTTTGGCTGAAGCTGGCAGCATCGTGTCCCAGTACTCCAGTTTTCATTCCACTGCTGTGTTGTGATACTTGCTACATTAATATCGATGTTACACTTCATTTTAACATCCAAGGGGAACATGCTTGTTAAGTTTCACTGGATCTCCCAGCCGTTTCCGGACCACCCCGTCTGGTCTGTGCTTTTTAGCACCTCCCCGCCCTCTTTGTCTTCACAGCCGTACAGGAGAGAACAGTAACCTTCAAATTCCACAAAACCACAAACGCTCATATAGACTATGCACAGTCATGTATTCTTCATAATATAACTTTTTAAATGAGGTAACAGTTTCATGCAGGAGCATTTGTGATGGTATTTGCATTATGAAGCCGTTAAGCTTTGTATTAAGAATATGGTCACACATGGTTGGATGACAGGACGAAAGGTATAGTTTGTATGAGTGTGTATGTCCATGACTTTTATTTCTATGATGATAATTTATTTTAGGCTAATATTTTAGCGCCTTTTTGTCATACGATATGGTTGTGTGTAAATCGACATAATTGAAGTGGTTTTACAATGCTTGAGCACACATAACCACACACAGACACGCTCTATTTTGAGAAAATCATTCAAAAGTTACATTTTAAACTCCTCCTTTCTTGCCGTTTAATGAACTTGTGAATTCTAGCGAGACCGGCAGTCGTAAAACCCAACGGGTCTGCAGCACCTGAACAAACACTGCTAAGAGCCGAAGGTGCGCGATGTGATAGCAGAGGAGCGCCATGATCTGTGCGTCTCCATTCAGTGAAAGGTACAATACCTTAAGGAACCCAGAGGAAATAACACTACCTCTCCTGAGCAAATCACCTGTCTGACAGGGATATTGCTGAACTTCAGCATGTGTGAGAGAGAAACTGTCACAGACAATGTTAAAAGGTGTTTTTGTGACCTCAAGTGAGATGAGACGGACACTGAATGCAACTGCAGCCATCTAGAATAAAAATGATGATGTTTCTTCCGCTGTGAATCATGGGAGAATTAAAAACTAAGCTACAAAGCGACGTATTTGGATAATTCAGCCTTTGTTTAATTCCAGCGGCCTGAGTCTTTTTTTTTCAGTCTTCTCCCTGGAATTGAGCTTGGCAGGGTCCAGAACTAAGGGCGGCTAAGATTGATGCTCGTTGTCATTGATAGGAAGTAAGAACTGCTAGGCTTCACTGCAAGCCCATGTCCTCATCTCTGCACTCGGCGGGACACTGCATAGTTTGGCAGGGCCTATTCAGGAGGGAAGCCATGTTAATGGTGAGAACCAAAGTCTCAGAGCTGGTGTGCACAGCAAGGCCAGAGCAACACTAGGTCTCCTCTAACAACCTCACTAGAATCGCACGGATGAGTTGTAATGGACACGTTGCACCTCGGCTGCTAGCCTCTAATTAGCTGTCGGCTGTCCATTAAATTGGTATTATACCAATGTAGCGAAGAAAGAGAAAGCTGTTGCCTCATTCAGTCTTGGGCCGACGTCTACGGGGTGCAAAAGCTGTTAACTAACCACAACAATGGGCGGTATGGCAGGCAGAGTGCATAAAGAGACATTGCGAGGCTAAAGCATGATGGTCGCTTTATTCATTGTAATTTTATGCAAAACTGTATTATGCTTAACTTGAATCAAGAGACATAAACACAAAAGAGAATGTAGGTGGTATTCACAAGTGAGGTATGTACAGTGTTGCAGCAGTTATGATAAGCTAAGTCACTTTCTGTGTCTGTGTTTTACCTCGTACAGACTAAAAATCTTTTTTTGAGATGTCATTTGATAAACATTTATTACACGTCCTCCTCATTTGGACTATTTTGACTCGTAAAATATGACCTAGAGGACCGTCACATCATTTAGCCACTCTATCGACTGACACATCAGATTGTCATTACATGACTGCTAGAGGACACCTAGTTTACCAAACGTAACATGTTTGCCTGCAACACACGACCATTTCTGCGGGCCTCATCCGTCTGCATATTACAGTGGTAAATAATGATGGCGACAAGATAATGTCAAGCAAGATAGAGTTGCTTGTAGTATCAGTGTTCATGTCACGTGTGTGACAAGTCATATAAACATGGTTTCTGCTGCCAAAGGTCAACAAGACGTTCCTTGTTGTTTGTAAAAAGGTACATGCAAGCTTCAGTTGCTCATAAGAAGACAAATCTATCAATTCCAACAGAAAGTGTGCTGATTTGCAGAGTAGCATCTGGGAAGTCACTGCTGGATAGCCTGTACTGTACTGTTAATGGTCTACCTCTGAATCTGTATCAACTTCTCTGGATATTAACTGGACATTTAGAACAGTTCTAAAAAGCTTGTAAAACAATTCCAAAGTCTGTTGTAGAGTTGCAGGTAATAGAAGTCTTGGCTGTTGACCTTGGCGGAGGTCTGCGCTCCTCGAGTTCATTTCTTTCATCCTGTTAGCCAGCTAATAATGCTCTTTATCACCAGGCACAAAGGGCTGATAGGAATACCATTCATTTTCTAAACAAGGTGGTAAAAAATATTGGACCTCTAACTTTGAGTTTTACCCTGGTGATGATTTTGGAGGAGAAATCTGAAGATCACTGAAGTAGTTACAAATCACCCTGTGTTGAAGGTTTTGTGTTGCGTCATTATTTATTGAGAACACCTCGGGTCCTGGCAATGTTAGAAGAACACAAGCCACATCCTCAGACAGAGAGAGAAGGTGGAAACTGTTGCCTGAGCTTTCCTAACATTGCCTTTGTTTTTCCTTTCTAAGATCCAGTGGTTCTATCACCACTTCATCACTCATTCGTATGTGTCTACACTGAGCCCTCATTTCTGATCATTTGTCATTTTCAATAAATTAAAGATATTTCTACAACTCCTGCGCTGTGTTTACACCCAGTGTAGCACCATTTCCCAGCTTTAATGGCTCAGCGGAAAGTGAGCGCATATAAACACAGTGTATCTGCAAAAAAACCCAAAAGACAAAACAACGCCACCCACTGTCTTACCCAGAAGGCTAATGCTAGATTGCTGACATGCTAATGCTAGTCCTAATTGCTAGGTACAACAGCTGTTCAAGTCACATCGTTTGTCTGGACTAAGAGGATGGACTTTCCACCATTCAAGGTCCTACTTATTTTAGTTTTGCACAGCTCGCGGTGGTTACACACAGCCACAAACAGTATGTATGCCCCTTTTGCTGTTCAAGCTAGACAAGCTAGACACAGCACAACAGGAAGCTTTTCCTAACCCCAATAAGCTACGACAAGGCAGTGCCACATTCTTTTTATACACTTAACTTGAGTGACACATTTTTTCACATCACCTGGCTCCATGGACATGATGTGTGAAACTGAGACAACACCAGAGCATTGGCATCATGATGACGTAATACAGTTTTATGTTGTACTGTTGAAATAAATCATGACACATAATCAAGACCAATAAGTCATAATCACTCACTTAAGAGGTTGAAAGTTTGACTTTGACAAAGTCTGTTTACGTTTAACTCAAACCTGTCAAAAGCCATGCTTATATAAATGGAGTCAAATAAACACAAGACCCCAAAGTCCTGCTAAAGCCTTAACATGCAACTCTGATAGCAACACACACTGAATAATGCTGCAACAAAGAGACAGAGTGACGAGACAAAAATGAAACCTCCATTCCTTATCACTCAAACCATATGAGATGTTTTCTCAGTCGGTTGCGTCAATCGTCACCTGTAGCGACAGAGTTCTGGCACGAACAGAGACAGTCACTGATTTGCAGCCTTGTGAGTGGAGGGTTGTCGTGTCCATCACAGGTCTAATTGTCTGTGAATCGCCCTCCGGCATTTGGACTCTTGTATGGAGTGCCAACCCAAACAGCGAACACCGGACTCGGTGGATGGCCGGCCAACTCGCCTCCACTGATGCTATACTTCATGCTGTCTGCACGACTCAGTCACACACACTAAACTAAACACACTAACCCTGGTCAGGTCCACTTACACCTCTCATAAATGAGCTGTAAAATGAACGGCTGATGTTATTATAAAAGTATTCTAATTGATAATGTTCTTAATTCGCTCATTTACCTCAACTTATAAATATACTAAACTCGCATTCACACTATCGTCTGCAATATACAGTGTTCCCACAGGACCACATGTATCTGTTAGTGAGATATTTTATGACTTATTTTATGACTTATAATGTGTTCTTTCCAGATTAAAAGCCTCCAAGACTGTCTCATGTTACAGCTGCTACTTTCCTATTTATTTTGGATTTTTAACTGCCATTTTGTTAAATTAAGATATTTTGGTTGGTAGAGCCACTGTTTTGAGAAATTTTAATGGACAGCATTAATTAATTAAATTAATTCATGAAAAAATAATTATTAATGAGAAAAGAAATAGAACCTGTTTATCTATAATATATGTGATGCATGGAGCTGTTCACTTGGCCAGAGTGTCTTCAAAGCCAGAGGGTCTTGTCAAGTGTCTTCAGATTTGCAGATCTGAACATACATTTCAGTTGGTCATCTTATATAACAACATTTAGTTTGCCATAAGTTTGCCAAAAAAAAGGGAATCTATGAAAAACATTAACTTTTGCGTTTTCCAGCTCAAACGATGAGCAACAATTGATCCAGCTATGATTTAAAGTCACATTGCCAAAATTCAGTGAGTATTTGAAGTTGTCGGTAGGTTATGAATTATACATCATAATTATTATATATATTATATTATTACCATTATACAGATTCTTCATATTCACACTTCACCCCTCCATCAGACAGCAGCGTCAGCAGTCGAAATGTCCCTTGTCGGTCAACATTGTTGACGGAGGGAAGTTTGTCAAACAGCGGTTGGTGCTAGGGGGGGGCAGCAGACAGCCGGACTGTGACCTCTGTTGAACCCAAACAAACAGGCCCTATCTGCTGTCTGTGTGAAGTCTAGATTCGCTTACTTTCATCACACCCCGCAGAAAGCGAATTGGAGCGCTATAGATCATTGTTGATGTTATCTCTGCCTCCCATGAGGCCTTTCACTTCGTCTCCTCTGCTGCAGCTCGGGAGCACCCCACATCCTGACCAAAGTATACCAGCACAACCAAGTTGGGACAGCTTGGATTCTTTTGTTTGTCCTGCAACTTGCACTGGGCCAGGAACTGGCCGTCACAGTGAAGATTTATGGAGCCCCGGCAGCCTGGGGGCAAGGTTCCCCCTTTCCACCCTGCCACACAGCCAAGAGGAGCTCCTCCTCAAACAATAACATCCACTGGCGCTTCTCCGTGGGGACGGAGGACAGTAGAGGAGTGCTGAGCACATCTGTTTGCCTTAACAACCATGCAGAGCTGGAGGTGTGTGCAGAGGATGCAGTGAGGCCTTAGCATAGCGAGAAAATATATTCTAGCTGACCGTTGTTTCCAAGAAGCTAAGCAATCTGGCATTGATGGATTAGCATTGATACAACTTTTTCTGACTCTGACTCATTGATTCTTTAATTAGAGCATTTTAGGTTTTTTACCTTCATGCTGTACCCTACCCCTTTGTGCAATGAACGATGTTCCAAATATGTGTGGCTGCCTGACGCTGTAGGAGGTGACTGATGTAGGAAGTGACTGATGTGGGCGAATTAAGTGCAGTGACATCAATATTGGTTCCCTGTTCATTGATTTCCATTGCGTTCACAGAGAAGAACTGATTGTAGAACTCCAGTATCGGATAGTGTTTGGTGGTTGTTAAATTGCCATTGATAAAAAAAAGTCATCACACGACAATGGAATGAGTATTATTTCAACTATAAATCTTAATCTTAATAACTGGCAGTCCATTATCAGGCAGTCAACTGTTGCAGCCCTACTCCTGTATGTCCGCTGACACATGTAAGTATAACTTCAGCCACTGTTGGTGACTGTCCAAAGATCTCATGACATTTTTCTTGCAACCAGGCAATTTTGTGGCATCTGAGAGTAAAGAGAAGGAGTTTTAATGGAATTGTGATTGGAATGGAAAAAAAAGGTAATGTGCTCTTAAACCCTGTAAAATTGTAGCTTCTCTGAAAACATCTTTAGCGGCGCCCTACACTGGACTGGGGCAAACTAAAAAATCAGACGGGCTTTCTGCTTGTCCAATCAGATCAAAGTGTCGTCTTTTGGTCTATAAGTAACAGCTGGCTGGTTTACACTTGAGATCATTCCTGCACTGACCCTTTTCAACAGGAAATACATCACATTGGAGAAGATACCATTTCACGAGTTCTTTCAGGGGGACTCAGATGTTCCTGAGCTATAAGTGTAACACAGAGCCACAACGGCTGTAATGTGGTGAGACAAGTGCAGCGTAACGCTATTACCTCACATATAATCAAACCATGGACAACTGACTGGCTGATTAATGGCTTCAGTCTGGCCCCGTATGCCTGGATATAGATGCTGCCTGAACGCACAGCTGCATTTAGTGGCACTTACGATATGAGGTTAGAATAAACAGAATCAACAGTCCTGTCAACAACATGGCCGCATCTGAACCGAGCCGCCTCCGCTCGCTCACCCAAAACCATCTGGTTCCAGGCGGGCTCAGAAAAGCAGAGTTTTGAACATATATAGTCTGTCTGATGGAGGAAGTGGACTGGACTGCAAGGCGGCACACAAAATTTGGAGTCAAATGGAATTTGTTTTCTTTTCTCGTCAGTCACCAGGTTATTGGAGCAAAGTGTTTATAAGAAGTGGTTTGAATGGCTCTGGAGGCCGCAAGGATCGAGACTGACGGCGTCTCGTCCTCCCAGAGACGATAGCAAATGAGTTCTGGGTGGACAAAGATCTTCTCCAGAATAAATAGATTTTATACATTTCACATTTGAATTTTTTTTATGTTGTCTTCTAGAAAAGAACAAATTGTGGACTCGGGCACAAACATCTGCACAGCTCATCTGTTTTGAGTGACTGTCACTCAGCAAAAGTCAAGTGCAAAACTTCTTTGCACTTCTTTCTTTCTTCTTTGTCATGGCATTTGCTGGTGGAACTCAAGCTGCACCGACTGACTACAAAAACAGACCACGGGCCAGAGGGTTTGTATTGGTCATTCATGCACCTAAAATCCCTGAGTCCTTTGAGATAAGTCATGGTCCAATTAAACACATACTGATCAGTCTATTAGCTTCAAACATCAGTGACGTGCTACCTGTTTACTATCTGTCCAAACGCTATGATTTTGTGGGGGTTTCTACTCATTTCTGTAGTGTAAGTGTAAATGAGTTTTACCTACATTTACGTAAGCAAGTGTTTTTGTGTATGGAAGGTTAAGATTTATCAGTGTGGATTTGCTTTTTATAACCTTTCTAGGCGAAGTCCACCCGGTTATGAAACTTGTCACTGTATTACATGAGATGAACAAGCAGATGGATGTTGGACATGTTCCAGTTCATATATAACACACAATTCCTACAACAGAAATCTGAAATCTGTATTTGTTGAAATGTTAATAAAAGCACAAACATTCAGAGAGCAATAAGAGTTGAAGTGGCTATGGGGCA